>NC_134366.1:60769563-60959563 GCF_035582795.1 Mycteria americana
TCTCAAGCCTTAAAAATAGTGAGAATACTTTTCAAATGACCAATCGAAGTACATTCATCTCACTCGTCTTGAAATATTCAAGGAATGCTTTTGAAAAATATTTTAGAGAATAATGCTAGAGAGTTGTTAGGGGTTTTTTTCCCCCAAATCAACTTCAAGGTAGACATACAAAGAACCTCACCACAGTATTTTCCATTTAGGATAAATTATTCTGGCATTTCTTAAGAAATCAAACAAGTTAAATCTCTCTCAAAGCTTCACTTTCTTGAACTGGTAAGCAAGCAGGTGACACAGATGGCACCAAAGTAAAGGCTGCTTTGCCATAGATGATGGTACATTCCCTGCACAGCACACTGAGGCTACTAAGACGCTTAATAAAATGACAGACTATGGGCTCAATCCAACAACTCCTACTCAAATGAGAAGCCTTTACTCACATTAGAAACACCACTGAAATTACTGGGATTGAAAGAGTATGAACTAGTCATGCAAACAGCAGTCTTTGTGGTCTTGCCCCAAACAAGCACGCCAGGGTGGAAAAAAGCAAGACTGAAAATAACAATGGATAAATATTTTTAATACCTGTGTATTGGAGAAATGGACATTGCCCCAGTGTTTCACAAATGAGGTCTTTAACATCCCTTTCAGTAGTACTGAAATACTAAAGCACTAAGGTACTGTATTTATTGTTGCTTTTGAAGTGTAAGTCCTCACCGACTTCAACAGGGAATAAAGCTTAAAAGCACATGCCTCCACATGAAAGGATATTTTTGTTGTTTGTTAAAACTTGATCACTTTATGAATGACAGAAAGCAATACCATAATTTTATTATTACTCCAGATTATTAAAAATTTTAAATGTTAAAATATTAAGCTAAAAATTAATTTTTGTTTTTAGTTACAGCAGATACCTATTACAGGAAAACATAGCATTTTTCCATGTTTCCTTATGTTTTATAGTTTGCTTTCATTTTCTGACTTATTACAAAGTGATTAAATCCATTAAGTACTGAAGAATTTAATCTTTTTTCTTTTTATTTTTCCTGAAGAGAAACAATCATTTTTATTATTACAGTGAGGATGTGGTGCAGTAAAAATTTTCAAGGACTTTGGGGGAATTAATCGAGCACTTGCTTAATCTTATAGGCATGGGTTGAATTTTGCAGTTCTTAGTTACGCAAAAGGTGTTGAATGGGAGTTTTGTCAAGCAGTCGGGATCTCAGCCACTAATAACCTCTCAGTTATTTTCTTTTTCTCATTAGCAGTCTAACAGCTAACAGACTAATCTGAAGCTGCTACGGGATGCAAGATGAATTACAGCACATAAAGCTTATCCTACAAAAACAGGTGAAAAATTGCAGGCAACATCTCTCAAACGGTACCCGGAGCGAGCTCCTAAGCGGGTACCAACCCGCAGAGCTGCCGTGGCTCCAGCAGAGAGCTGCCACTTTGCATCACTGGGGTCTGGCCCTAAAATTAGCCCGCAGAAATCCAGACGAAGGTATTTTGAGAAAGTCACTTTGGGATGGTGATACCTGAAGCCACTCAGGTGCCCTGCTGACTCAGTGAGGGGGGTACAAGGGGTAGATGCTGAGAGGCTTTGCCCTGCCACCCTCACTAAGTGTACCCACCAAACACTTTGCAGGCTGGAGCAATGCATGGCTGCCAGGAGAATGGTGTTGGCCTGCTTTCTCGCCATCCGAGAGGAAGCGAGAGGGCTGAAAGGGTGCCGTGGGTCCTTCAGTCACTGTCAGAAAATGTGTAGAGTTGAGAAAAAATTGCCACAGCTTCTGTCTACACGCACGCAGGATTTGTAAACCTGGCTTTACTAGTTCTGAATTTTTATTGCAGGCAGATATCTTTCTGCTCGGTGTGAGAGGAAAGCCTCTTGCATGATGTGCAAGGGAAAATACAATGAATGGATGCTTCAAATATGCTGCCATCTACTTTTGTGAAAGAGACTGAAATTAAACATCACATTCTAGACAGGTTAATTCTGAAAACATATCCTGTTTATTAAATGACCCCTTTCTTAGGACTAACTGCTTCCAGTCTGGAAAAAGCCCCAGCCGACTCCACTGTATTTCATCTTTGCTCCAGAATCTTTTCATTTTGTCTCAACTTAAATCACTTCTAGTTCTGTACATGCAAATGACCTGAAAAGCACCTTTTCAATTATATTAAATAAGGACTATTACAATCAAATATTCTCTGACAATGCAGTATTTTGTTATATTTTGTTACTCTGTATCATAGAATCCTCGAATTATGTATGATTCATAAGTCACTTGGATAAAATCAGGTAAGAGATAACAGGTAACATTTGCTAGGCTTTCATCTATTTCAAATTGCTTATACCTTCCTCAAGCATTCAAACAAAAGTGTCTTGTAAAGGAATCCAACAAATGTGTGAGTAAAATATTTTCTGAAGCTTCTTTTTAGACTATATGCAATTATACAAGTGAAAGCATGGAACAGTGTTGTATGAATTAGTATTATTTCTACATTCAAGGCTGCATAATCGAGACAATTAATATTTTCTAAATATAGGAATTTCTTTCAGGAACAAAAAAAGCCCACTGATCTTTCACTGAGAAGCAGCGTACGAACAGTGAAGAAATTTCAGAAAAAACTGCATTTGTTAACATCAGCTAAAGATAAAATGTCTGCTAACTATGAAGACAGATGTATAAAATGCTTTCACATGCAAATCCAATAATCATTTCAAAGTGCAGCTCACAGCATTTTTGTATATTTAAACAAGCAATATTATAAATAAAACTCTGAGCATAGCGGACCAATACAGGACAATTATTTACTACTCCTATCATGCAAATGCACAAACTTATTTTTCCCCAAGCACAATTTAAATAAAGTAACAAAATATATTAAAAAAACCCATAAATTTGTTTCCAAAATTATATTCATTTGCAAACAGTAGCCTTGTAACAACGTTATTGATCCTTGAGAAGAACTGTATTACTTTTTCCTTAGCTTTATCATCTCTTACAATTGATGGAGCTTTTAAAGAAAGTTTTCTTAAATTGTTAGAACACGTTTATTTTCTTGCAAATTAATTCTTTTTAACTCTTTATGATAGCTTTGAATCCCATAAAGAAAGATGAATTATCACATACTGAGCCCAAGCTGTGAAACAGGAGGAGACAAATAGAGACCCCTACTGTGTTTAACAATGTAGAAGAAATTCCATGCTCAATAGAAAAATTTTCTGTCCTTTCTCTCAGACCACAAAAGCTGTTAATATGGATTTGAACAGTGGAGGGCACTCTTGCTATGCAAAACCCAGTACTGACCTGGCACACTCGGTTTTATCTATTCAGTAGCCTAAATCTCAGAATTTGTTAAGTAACAGCCACCTGTGGCACAGGCACTAACTGTATTCTGTTTAAAACATTTGCAGTTTCTAATCTGTGCAGTGAAGCACTTCGTTATCTCAAACACTGGCGCCTTTCTATGTGTATGCAGATGTGGAACAGATGCAAGCTTCACAAATTGTTTGGAATGTTTGCGCAAGATATTGTATTAAATAAGACCTGCGTTATGGTTTTCAAAATCATATAAACAGCTATTCAGTTGGCTGTTATGGCATGTATACATTAATTTCAGGTTGTGTAGAACTTGTGTACAAATATGCTGATGTTTGTAGGAACTAAATTTATTTAGAACACATCAAGTTTTATTTGGAATCCTAAAAAAAATTGAAGTCGATAGTTCTAACGTAGCTGATACGAAAAAGACATTGAAAAAACAAAAGAAAACAAATAAATGAGAAGAAAGAAGCAGACCACTAGATTCTGCATAGCTTTCCTATTTTGAAAAGTGTATCATTAACTACATCTTGAAGTCCGTAACTCTAACACCCTGCAGAATGAAGCCAGTCACTCTCTGAACAACCACAGAAATGCTGACAAATTTGTGTTTGGAGGCTCACAATAAGAGAAACCAATGTGGGGACCCAATCTTGCATCTCCTAAGCATCTCAAAACTGAACTTACAAGTACTGGACTCAATGGCACTACTCCTTTGAGTAAAATTACTCACATGCAGGAGTGCTTGAAAGAGCAAACCCGAAGTGATTTGATGCCAGTTGTGCAGCTCAGTCATTTTGCTCATTTACCATTCCGTATACTGCGGTATTGCACAGGATAGCAAAGCACATAAAGATCTAAACAAATTCGTTAGCTTTCATCATTTCCAGCTTTGGCAACATTACTGCATCAACAAAATCATAAAATAAAATTATCAAATGGCACCAGGAGAAGGGATCTCCTGAAACACTGAACAGTGAGTTGGTTTTGATTAACTGAAACAAAAATATTGCGGCACCTGCAGGGTTAATTAAGCAGCTCAAGATGCTGGGCTTCACAAAAGGAAACCTTTTTCTTTCTTGAAGAACTGTAAACACTTGTGCTGAACTAGATGGGCATTTGATAAGCTGTACAGCATGCAGCAAACTCAGAGGGATCTCTAGTTAACACTCAAATTCAGTGTTAACACTTAAGAGAACAGTGGTAAGCCATGCTGCCAAGGTCAACTGCACAGATGTACTAATTGTATTATGAGCTTGACATCTAGTGGCCACCCCTGGCAGGGCAAAGCAGGCAAAGGTTAAATCAGCAAGCCTTGTCAAAGCACTTCTAACTACCCACCCTCAGGAGAGTCCTGGGGAAGCTTTCTGGCACTCTGCAATCCCACCTTCTCCCCGGCTGAGCTCCTGGAGCAGCCTGCTGCGCGACCGCACAGGGCAGCACCCACACACACAGCACCCACCTGTGCCTCCCACACCCATGCCCCACGCACCCATCCTGGCCGGCCGGCTGGCGGCTTCTGGAGGAGGTCAACAGCCTTCCCAAATATTTCCGTGTGCCTAGTTCTCTGTGTCAAAAGTTTGGAAATTGTGTGGTGTTTCTTTTACAATCAGTGATAGGGTCAAAATTTTGGGGGCGAGAGGTGAAAGCAGGAGGGGAGAAAACCAGTATTAGAGATTGGCAATAAGAGTTTCAGAAGGGCTCTTTTTAAAGATTTAGCTTCAAGTGTGCTCACTTTGTGTACCCTAACTACAGCAAGGAAATACTAAAGACCCCACTCTTTAGTCCACTATCTTTTCACTTTTCAACTTAAACACATTTTTTTAATGTGTTTCATTATGGTTTTCTATCACCCTTTTAAACAATTACTTTTCTGGCTTTCCCAGTTTTGAAGGGGCTTTCCTTGATAAGAAGGAATGTACTCTATATCCAACAGCACTATAACTGAATCAGCTCCTAAAAGTATATTTTGGCCTAAATTCCCTTCTTTTTATTAATGGAAAACCTTCACTACATTTAGTGGGAAATTTTAAGAGAGTAAAGGAAACAGGATTTTGGCCCTTTACATCGAAATGTACAATTCAATAAAAATTTACTGCTGGAACTAGATTTACTCATTCTTCCTCTGAAAAAAATACAGCAAATTACTCTCATTTTACAAATGCAGTATTACAAAACAAATTATTTTTACATTATTTATTTTGGAAAATGTGTCAGTACTTAACTATTTTAATGTCATGCCAGACCTGGTTTATTATCAGCAAAAGTGATTGACTCATGTCCTGACTGATGGATAGTCAAAAGATATGCTTGTCCTGGCTTGGCAGTCAACAAATCAAATGAAGGAAAGATATCCAGAAAATCTTCCCAGGACTCAAACTATTTTTCAGAAATGGCCCTAATACTCGTTATTAATTTGTTTATTTTTATTCTTTTTTTAAAATGCCACCCATTTTTTGAATTGTAGCACTTCCTCTTTCTTAGGCAAGGAGAAGTAATTTTCAACAGCTAAATGTATGCATATTAATAGCTTAATTACACAGAATTTAAACCAACACCTTTCAAAATTTCCTCCCTCCCACTCCGAAAAAAGAGCCTTAATGTCCACCTCAGGAAATGGTAAGAATTGCTCAAGATCAGCACCACCAGATAAAATCTGACCCAGTTTTGTCTTCTTTCATTGTTATACATACATCAGCAGATTGGCTGATTGTTGTAGTTTCCTATTTATTCCAAATATTTTCCTATTGCTAATACAGTTCAAAACAGAATATTTTAAAAATTATACAAATACAGATGTTACATAGTTTGAATGTTAAGCCTCTACCATAATAGCAGAACTATTTATATAAAGTTTCAATTACATTTTCTTATCAAAGGGACAATTTATAGCAATACTTATTTGGTCTTTATTTTTCAAAACAAAAAGCCTTCTCTTACAGTTGCCTCAGAACAAACATTTTGAAAATCACCTAAGTTGTACGTTTACTGACAGCTGCTTGTGACTTCTCAAGTTTTAAAGGCAATAGTGTCTAAGCGATGTGGAATAACCTCTATTTTGTACTTAGGAATGTCCCTCCAAAATGTGTTTTTACCCTCTGTATATGCAGACGGAGTGAACACGCTCACATGAAGCTGGCTGCTCCATAGCGAACTGTGTCATTGCTGCAGCGGAGCATGTATGTCTGTGCACATACTCCAGAAGAATACCGAGTGCAGTCACGAACTGCTCAAAACTGCACAGCCCAATCCCACTTTACCAGGATGAAAAAGATCTATTAGTTTAGACTATGTTACATGGATTGAAGAGTGGGGGGAAAAACAGGTCCAATATTTAAAAAAATGATTGCAGAAGGCACATTAGAAAACTGTTATTACACAGTTCACTACAAGGTATCCCTTCCACCTCAGACTAAACAATGATACATCTTTGCCAGAAACTTCGCATGAAAAAGTCCAAAGCATCATTTGTCGTCACCCTTACCAGAACACCACTTGCACACTTTAAGAATCACTTTTCAGCATTACAAAAACCCTTTTTATTATCCCTACTTTAAAAATACAAATGCTATATCCACGGTTTAATATAAAAATTAATCGGAGTTGAAGCATGTGCATTGTATCTATAATTCTGATTCGTTTGTAATCTGTTGAATTAGGCAAGTATATTAGAAATGTAATTCCAGCTATTACAATGCTTTACATTTACTGAGAAACTGAGATTATTGTATTCTACCGGCAGTCATCTGAGTCCTTCTGCTGCTGCTTTTAAATTATTTCCATCATATCTTCTATTTAGTAACCTCAAGTGTTTTTTTAATAGCTATCTTTTGTTCACTCTTCTATAGTGCAATTATTCAAGTAATATATCATCACCAGCTGTTTGTTAACACTTCCTTTCAAAATTATTTAAAAATATATTTTTAGCATTTCACTTTTGACAAATAATTTCAAACTATTTTGAGTGTAAATCTGTAGTTGATGACATTGCTAATTATCTTCAGATTTCCAACAGTTTCTCTTCATCACGACATTGCCTTGTTTGAATGCAATCGTGTTATGCTGTAACCCAAGCTGGCTATAAAATCATTTGTTCTGATTCTAAAACTTCTGTGGTAACGTTACCATGAAAGTTATGGTGGCAACTTAAAATCTGGCCTAATGTTTATCTTCCATTCTGCTCCCCAAACTGCCAGGCTTCTCTCTGCTACTGTGAATGTTCCTTCACTCTAAGGATTACGTTTATGGGACATTCATCTTTAAATGCTTCACTTAATAAGATCTATTTTGAGGTGATATTAAAGATTATTTCATTAAATAAATAGAAAGCTTCATTTGCTTAATCTTGTGCTAACAACAACTCCCACCTTTGAAGATAAACAGCCAAATTAGTGAAAAGGCTACATGTATCAAATAATACTGCTTAAACAGTTTGCCTTCTAACAACGACAAATATTCTTGCACTGCGCAAACTATTTTTGGCCTGTTGCAAAATATGCTCAGGAACTGTAGCAATATCTTGATTACAGCTGTGAACAGAAACGAAGAACACTGACTTGACAATAAGTGTTTTAATTCATGAGATTTGGAGTGCTCATTATATCTGGCCTATAAAATTGCTTTCAGTATAGCAATCATTAGGCTTCCTAATATAACGTGTAAATGATTTACATTACACTAATGTGCACTAGATAGCCCTCTACTCGTGTATCCTGTCTCCACCTTGTTCACATTTCTCAAATGAAAGTGCAAAACCAACAGCACTACTTTAGCTTGTTAATTGTTAACCATGAAGGGTTTCACTCTATTATTTAAAATATGTTTTAATAAAAGGAAACATAGCACATTTTGATAACAGCCTTCTAAGGCTGAGAAGTATTTACGTTGTTGCATTTTAGGGCTGCTGTGAAAGCCGATTTTGTGCTATTCAGCGACCACAATAATAACGCTTTAAAATTCCTCACTGGGATGCAATGTAGTCCTTTTGATGGAAAGACTGTCTTTCTCATTCGGCAGAAATAAATCCATTCATTTGATCATGTAGTCATTGAGGGCAATACAAAACAAACCAAGTGTGAGAAATTCTATGTGATGAAGTAAACAAAACAAAACCCCCCAAAAAAGGGGGGAAAAAAAAAACATTTCCATGACAAAAAGATTCTTTGTCCTTAATCTACCCACCATATGCAAGCGTTTCTTTTTAGCATATCTCTTGTTCTAATCTCGGGTGACATGGCTACATAGATAAGATTCACAAAACAAAACAAAAACCTAGTTTAACAATTTTTTTCAATTTATTAACTCACCAGGAGTGTCATAATGAAGTAGTGGGGTTTTATTTTTCTGTATTGAAATGGATTCAGAGCATGTAAAAGTTTATAATGCTAGTGATAAATTCTTAGACCTAGAACCCACCCCAAGAGAGACTGGGCTCAACAAATCTTGTTTACATAATAAAATACTAATTCTCATCTGCTTGCCTGTATGAATTTATTTTACACAACCACTGTTTCCTAAGGAAGAAAATTAAATTTTGAAAATGCACTGCTTTGCTCCTCCGCGGTGACTGAAGGAAGCATTTCTCTGTGTGTCTGTTATTGTCAACACCCAAGTGGGTCTTCCTGGAGCAGTGGCAGTACCCCCCTTAGCAGCTCTGGACAGTGTGGGACTCACTCCCTGGCTCCCCAAATACCCTGGGAAGGAGCAGGAGGCTTAACGATTTGCCAGTCTGACAGATGTTTTAACCTGATGAGTGGATTCACGCTGCCTTAAGCTTCAGGGCTGTAAAGTTCAGATACAATAGTAAAAATCCTCCTCAGGCTTCAACTTTGCTGCCTTTCTTTCCCCACAGATGCAACTTAAAAGTCATTATAGTTTCGAAGCAGGAGAATGACTTTTTTTCTTTTCGAAGGGAGGGAGAGGTGGGATAAAACCGTGGAGCAAGGGGCCCACACAGAAAGCAGAAAACATTGGGGCTCCCACTTGTTTATGCGAGGAACTAAGCCAGCAGTGTGCTCTATGCAAAGAGGAAAAGAAAAACTTTCAAGTGGAAGCTCTCAACTTAGCCCAGGAAAAGTGAGTATGGGCTGTGGCATGCCTTTGCACGCTGCAATGCCAAGGACTACTAAGGAAATGAAAACTAAAGAAAAAAAAATTAAAAAGAAAGAAAAAAACCCCGCAGCCCTCTTCTCTAAAAAAAAATACAGCAAAGTGGAAATAAGGAGTTATTACAGCCCAAATCTTTCCAGCTTTGGACACTTGTTCACTAGCAGCCTGGGCAGCCCAGATGCATAAAGGCAAGTGTGCGTGTGTCTGCGTGTGGGGAGGGAGCGAAGAATGGCGGATGGGCGAGAAAATAACCCTTTCCCACTGCCTGCAGCCGGCGCGACAGGGGCTAGTGGTGGTGGTGGCACTCCGTGTCACCTACCACTGATAATAGTTACAGTCGCAGCAGAGCCAGGAGGAGAAGGGGGGAAGGCAGCGCGGGGGGGGGGGGGGGGGGGGGGGGCGAAAAGCTGCGGCTCTACTTTCTCGGAAATAATGAAAACCACTCCGCTGCCCCCGCGCACCCGAGCGGCCCTGCCCGCTCCTGCCGGGGTCCCCTGCCCGCCGCCGAGCGACGGTCCCCCCACTCCCCCGGCGGCTGCCGGGGCAAACGGGGGGGAGCGGCCGGGGCAGCCCAAAGCCCAAGCGGGCTGCCCAGAAACGCGCCTACCCTCGCAGCCTGCGCCGGGCGGCCCGGGGCGGCGGGGGGGAGCCCCTAGCACCGGCCGCGCTGGGGCTGCCCCGGGGGCGCGCCCCGGGGCCCGGCAGCCCCCGGGCCGCGGGACCGCCAGAGCCCGCAGCCCCAGGCAGGGCACCCCGGCTCCGGCCGCCCCAACTTTCCTGCCGGCAGGGCGAGGGGAACATGGCTCCTGCCCGCTCCGAAACCCCCGGGGGGGGAGCGGGGGGGGGGGCGCGAGAAAAAAAGGGTACCCGAAAAATTGGAGAGAGGGAACGCAGCGGAGAGGAGGAGGAGACAGGCGCTGCTCCGGGGTGCCCGCTCATGCAGCTGCCCGAGCCCGGGTGAGTGGGGAGGGAGGGCCGAGCCCCGCCGCCGAGCCCAGCCGCGATAAAAGCGCTCGGGAGGTCGGGAGGGAGCTGCTGAGAAGGATGGTTAGCCAGGGGGTGGGCTGCAGAAACTTGGCTAAACTGCTAACTTCTCAGTTCCACTGCCTCTTCCCTCAGCTGCTCTAATTCCCATTCTCCCGCTGCAGAGTAATTGCGCTCCCATGTTCACCATCACCATAAATCCACCTATCTCCATCCGAAACACCCTCACAAAAGGAGAGAGAAGGCGAAAGAGGCGCCAGGAGCCCTTACCGTGCTCAGAAACTACCTCCGCTTGCAGCTCTTCGTCCGATTTGAGATGCTGGGGTTTCGCTTGCTTTCGACGAGACATGCTGCTAACTGCGCCGTCTTGACTCTGCTTTTTGCAGAGGCATCAGCGACGTGGAGGTGGAAAGGGGGGAGGAACTGGGAACGAGGGAAGGGGGCTGGGGGATGGAAATAACTGTTCGCAAATAAAAAGTCGAGTTGCAAAACAAACCAACCAAACAACAACAGAAAAGGCAACCAACCAAAAAAAAAAAAAAAAAGGCAACGCTAACCAGCCAACCAAACTGGGAGTGAGCGGGTGAGCGGGTGAGCGAGTGGGGATTAGCCGGGCGGGGTGTGCGCGGTATGGTGGGGTGTGCGCGGCGGGCTGGGGCGGCTGCGCGGAGCGCGCATGGAGCTCTGTAATTATGATTGTGAATAATGCATGGCGATTAATGGTGCTGGGGGCGAGCGCGGATTGGCGCGGCTCCAGCGGACTCAGGCTGCATATGTAAATGAAGGACGGGGCTCCGCAATTAGCCGCTTTGCTCCGCCAAATGATGCGTCTCCCCGGCACCGGCAGCGCCGCCTGCGAGAGGCACCGGCCGCGGCGGCGACAGCAGCGGCGGCGGCGGCGGCAGCGAAGCACACACGCACCACGCAGGAGGGCTCTGTTTTGCACACACTTTACACAACATATGTGCAAGGTTCACTTGTTGGGGGAGGTCACGATCTTCGCTTTTCTGTCTGTCTTTCTCCCCCGCCGGCTCTCAGTTTCTTTTGCTCTGCTTTCTTCTGCTCTCTGTGCTTTTCTGTTTGTTTGTTTGTTTCTTTCTTTCTTTCTTTCTTTTTCTTTCTTTCTTTCTTCACATCACTCTGCGTCCTCTTCTCTCTTGGTCTCTCTTTCCCCAGAAGTTGATCTGGAAGGCATCTGATTTCTGTGTGCGTGTGAGTAATTTCTTTCCAGGAGGAAAAGAAACTTTTGTGTACGCTTTTTCTTTCCCCCTTTCTTTTCGGTGTGCGTGTGTGTTCCTCTGCTCTTCTTTCCCCTTGATCTTCACATGCTTGTCTTTAGCTCTTCCTCCATCCTGTCTCCTTTCCGTCGCTCTTTCTCCGTCTCCCCTTCCCGGCTGACTTTTGTTCTCGCCTCTCTCGAAAGCGCACGCACGCACCCGCAGCAGACCTTGGGCAGTTTTGTCTTTCACCTCTCCTTCCCTCTTCTTTGTCTTGCAGCTTCTTTCTCCAAGCAGAGACTCCCCGTTGGTGGTGGTGGTCACTTCCTGTTGTCCATTGGTAGGAAGTTTTTTTTCTTTCTCCCTCTCTCTCTCAGGTTGTAATGACTTTTCGTGACACTCCTCACCCTCCCCCTCCCCCGGCGCAGTCGTGTGTCCTGTTAGCTAATGACAGCGGTCTCGCGTGTGCGCTGATGAGCAAGTCCTTGGTCTCCAGCAAATAGTATCGATCCTCTCCCAGATTTGGGGGGCGGGGGGTGGCTCTTGTTGTTGTCGCAGGGGTGATCCCCCCTCCCCTGCCTTGCCTCGCTCGCAGCGGAGCTGGTAGCCGCTCCCCGCCCGGCGGCTCCTCCGGTCGATGCCTCCGTTCCGTGCCGAGGCGCGGTGCGCGCACCGCGGCCGCTGTTGATTTCGGGCAGATAAACTTTCAAGTTTGGGAACGGTGCGGGTCACACGGCAGCTCCTCCTACTCTCCTCCTCCTCCTCCGCCTCCCGTGCTGCGCTGCCGGGGCTGCTGCCGGGGCTGCCCCCAGTCCCGCAGTCCGATCAGCTCCCCGCCGCCTCCGAGCCTCCCTCTCTGCACGCACTTTCCCAACAGCGGCTTTTCTCCCAGCCCCCCCCCTTTTTTTGTAAAAGGGGGGGGGGGGAGAGGCTTCCCTCCCCCGCTGCTTTCCCCTCTATGGCATTACAAGTTGCCGGGGAGCCGGGCCGAGCCTCCCCCGCCCCGTCCCGCCGCCTCGCGTCCCCCCTCCGCCCCGTCCGTCCCCCGGGGAGGCGGGCGTCCCCGCCGCCGTGCAGCAGCTCCAGCGCTCCGGCCGCCGCCACAAGTTGCCGCTTCCTGTCAACGTCCCTGCCCACCTCCCCCTGCGCCGGGGCGGGCGGGCGGGCGGGGAGCGCGGCCAGCCCGGCTCCCATGGCAGGGAGCCGCCGCTAGGATGTACCCCGCCGTCGCCGATGGCCGCCGTGCCGCACCGCGTAGGGGCCCGCAGTGAGCGCAGTGCCCGGGCGCGCAGCTCCGCGCCTGTGTGTGCGTGTGTGGTTTTGGGGCGGGGGGGCTCCTCCGGCGGCCCCTGCGACCCCCTCTGCTGTTTTGTGTTGTTTTTTGTTTTTTTTTTTTCTTTTTTCTTTAACTGTTGGCTGCAGACCGGTCCCTGCGCGCTGCTCGCCCCGTCGCCCCGCGCCCCGTGCCGCGCTCGGTGGAGCGGCCCCGGCGCCGGCCCTCGCCGGGGCGCGGAGGCGCAGCCCACCTTGGCAGGGGCGGGAGGGTGGCGGGCAGCTCCGCGCATGGGGCCGGGGATCAGTGAAAGGGATTTCCTCCTAATACCCCCACCCCGGCCCGTGTAATCCAGCCCTAGTCCTTAAAGCACACTAACCCCGGCTTCTTTGGGAGACTCCTCTGTGTAAACTTTCCCTGCTGATAGCTCGCTTTATCTTGTGCGTTGTGATACCGTGTCTCTGGGCTTTCGGTTTATTCCCCTCTTTTATGTTGGTAGGCAAACCAAATAAAGTTAGAGGCGACAGTTTAGGCCACTCCGGATAGTTTGCTGACATGCATACCATCAGCGATTTCTGTGGTGCAGGTATTCGTTGGAAACGGGCACAACCCTTAAGGGAAACAACACTGACAAGCTTTTAGATATTAGACGAGTATACTTTTCTGCCCTTCGTTTAGCGAGATGTGTACACGAGAGCTCTCGCAATGACTGCCCGCTTTATAATTAAAAAACTGGTTTACTGTCCATAAATTCTAATGCATCTTCTCTCCGTGCATCCATCCTTGCTGAAAGTTTGGTCGCATTGAGAGTGTCTCATTTAAATTATCTGGAGACGATTGCGATGGCTGAAATCTGATGTAATTTTCTAATATGACGTGGGAGGGGACGAGCCCATTAATTGAACATGTTTTTTTCTGTCAGAAGTAGGGATTTTTCCTACTGAGTATCCTATCCTACATGAGTAACACGTTACGCCTGTGTGTATGTGTGTTTATACGCTGCATGATATTGCAGGCAGAGTGCAGGTGAAAGCGAGCGTCTGCGGGCATTCAAGTAACCCTCAGCACCGCGGCCGCGAGTGGGGAGCTGGACTTAGGGCTTCTCCTTCAAAAGCAGAGAGGTACATTTCTGCGGCTGGCTTTAGGTGCAGGGGCTCAGCTACCTCCCGTGACCGAAACAGTTGCCCGGAATGAGAGAGGACGCACTTTAACCTCGCCCAGGCATTTTTTTCCAATTGCAGTAGTACCAGAAATGTGTCAATTTTCATCCAGTCACCTTTTGAAAGGATTTGCTGCTGTTGCTCAGGCAACATTTTTTCCCCCTAAACTTTGGAGTTTTCTATTGCTCAGTGCCTGGTAGTTCCCCCAGCAGCAGACGATTTGTTGAAGAGCGTTTTAGAAGTGCCTTTCTTCTAGCGCGATGGGGAGAAAAAAGAAAAAAGGCAGCTCACTGACAGAATTACAAAAACAAAACTTTGTCCTCTGTAAAAAGTAAAAAAATTGAAAATTAATACGATTTTGCGGAACGTGCGAGAATCTTTAAGTGGAAAATTAAATAATCCCGTCTTTAATGTTTAATGAACAATGGAGAACACAACAGGCAAGAAAGGCATAATTACCAGATTTGTATCTGTTGACATTAACATATTCTAGGGTTACAAGTGATACGTTTTATGGCTTCCTTTCCCCGGACGCCGCTCTCCTTCCCACCTTTTCTCTCGGGGAAGAAACCCGCCGCGATCGCGGGGATCTCTAAGCGAGCGAGTCTCCGGGCGGCGCGGCACGGCCGCTGCCCCCCCGCCGGGGAAGCGCGGCGGTGCCCCGGCTCCGGCGGACACCGCCGGGAAGTACCACGGGGAACGGCGCGAATCGCCCGGGGAAACTTTCTGCCCGAGCCGTGTGGAAAACCCTGGCAGCGCAGAGCGCTCGGGAGGCGAGTGGAAAGTTATGAAGTGATACGCTTCTCCTCCGGCCCTGCCTCCCCCCCCGGCTCCCCATTACACCGCCAAGTTTTCCACGGACCTTTTAATTAATCTTCCTGGCTCGAGGGCGAAAAAAAAAACCCGATGCATTTGCCGAAGTTGGGCTGCGAAAAACACGGCCACTGCGCGGGGGGAACCGCTTAGCCGCGTAAATCTCTGCGCGCCCACAGAGGTAGGTGCGCACAGACAAGTGGGGGACGCGGCACCGCGCACGTGTGCGCGGCAGCTGCGCGGCCGGCAGCCACGCGTGTCCCGGCGCAAACCGCGGCCCCTCGCCTACCCCTCGCCGTGGCTGCTGGGTCCACTAAAATACTTTACGAGTGATGGGGAGCAAAAGTTGCTTTTCTCTCCGTATTTAAATCTACTTTGTTAGCTGTCGTCTTCTTTTGCGGTGTTGCTTCCATCGTCAGAAGCGACGCGTTATTATTCTGCCCGCTTAATAATATTATTTACCAACTCCTACTTTATTTTTTACATTAATGGGACACCTAGTTACGCGTTTGCTTTAATTTTTATCCTTGTTCTGGGTTAATAAAAACCTTCAGGAAGCTTATCTACAAGATTGACTCTACAAAGAGCGTATAAGTAGTTCTGTCTACACTTACGCTTTATACAAGGTTGCTGTTCTTAAACCCATCAAAGTTACAAACATGCGGATAAGATGGATCTGACGTTTCGTGCAATCCATCTGCTGCCTTTTATAGTTATTTTGCTCAGCAATTTTATTCGAAGGGGCGTGCAATTATTTGGGCTTTATTTTCTATCATCTCCTACTCTCCCTGGCAAGCTGAAGTAGCATCTTCCCACCCCCTTTCTGCACCACAACTTTTGTTTGAGGGCCCTGGGGTTAAATCCAGCACAATTTTGTCTCTTTAAAGCTGCAACAACTGACCGCTAATTCGTTCTCACATGAGCAAAGATATTACCATACTAATATTATTATTGGTAAGAAGAGGTAATTGATAACACCACCTGCCACTCTGCAGCAATCACGATGATAAATGTTTCCATCAGAGGGAAATCTGTGCTTGGTCTACCACAGCCTAACCCAAACAGCATGTCAAATGTCAATTATAAAGATGTTTCTTTTCTATTACAATTTTTTTGTGGAAAGCAACTAGCCCCACCACGAGATTTATAGAACAGCACAACCATGCCTAAACGTTTTGCCTTAAACATTTAAGTCCCTTTTCCTTTTATTTAATATCATGCTGCCCTTGGATCTAAATAAACATCGATTCATATACACAGAAGCTTATGTTCACACTCAGCAAACTCCAATTACCATCCACTTCCGTTCTTTAACCCAACAGATGATACATTAATTTAACCAACAATTTTAAATACATTGTGGAGTATTTGTAATACACATAGTTGTGGGGATATTATCAAGGCAACATACATTTAAGCTCATACATACATGTCATGCACACATATAGATGCATAGGTGCTGTATATATTAAACCACTGTATTTTTATTGCAATGCATGTCAGCCAGCGCATACTCCAGGAGGTACATGTAGGAATACAGCGTGCGTAGGAATCAGTGCTTTTAGCCCCTTTGCAAAAACCTGAATGCATCTGAAAATGACAAGTGAAATGAATATTAAAATGTTTATGTATACATATATATGCATACCACACACACACACACACACACAAATGATGTAACATTGTTCACTAACTCTAGCTTTATAAATAGTGCCGTCAAGTATAAAAACTTTCATCCCCTTGGCTACAGATATGCTCAGAAGATTATTATTAGTTTGTATTAATAGATGCAGGCCTCAAAAGACGAAATCAGCTATTGATAATTGCAAGAAGTATACAGCAGCTACTGTATCGATCGGCTTGTCCCTTATTCCCCTGGTATAGGAGAGATAAGAAGACACACTCTTTAGTGCAATATAATTTCTTTTGACCTATCTGCTTGCTACAGACTTATGATGAATAGCCGGAGTGGTTAAAGTCCTTTATCACGAAAGTTACCCCTTGATATAATATTGATTCTTTATAACTAGCTCCAAACACAAAAATCAAACTGTCCACTTGACCATCATCATCATCAATATCATCACAAAGGCTCTGGAATAAAGATCAGCACAGGGCTGAAAACGCTTTCTATAATCTGCCCACCTAATCTTTATTTGCTGATGATGAAAAGAAAAGCGGTGTGAGTGTGTGTGTGTGTGTGTGTGCGCATGCCGCGGGGGCGGGGGCGAGCGGCACAGGGAATGTCATCTGAACAAACAAAAAAAATATATTAGGTTAAGAAAAAGACCGTTCAGCCTCCTTCAAAAGAAACCAAATGGTGACCACCGAAGTTAACGATCACGCTTCGAAGCCCCGCTCTCCTGCAGGAGGGGAATCAATTGCGGAGAAGGCCCGATGTGATATTGTATTCGGATCCCCCCCCCCGCCCCGAGCGAAGCGCTCCGCGTTGAGCACCGAGAGTTATGTAAGAAGCAATCACGGCAGGAGTGATATCAGGCAGCGTTTTCCTTGGTTACAGCCAGGACTAACAAGTCGTCTTCTCACTTTCTGTCCTTTCGTCGGTCCACGACGCGATCCATCATTTATTTCCAGATCACCTGGTGGTCCGTTAAAATAAAAATTTAAACAAAACAAAACAAAACAACCAAGGGGGGGGGGGTACAAAACCAAGGGGGAAAAAAAAGCCCCACGGGAAAAAAGGAGACTAGGAAACGAGCCGCTGATGTTCGGGTTGATGCTTAACGTGCGGTATCTATAGGGTGGTGTAGAAAAGAAAGAGCATAATCCACATGTGTATTGCCTTAAATTAACGGTATTTCCTTTGCCTTCCCTCTCCATAGTACCAGCATGCTTTTGCTCAGGGTTGCATTAGCACAATCACCAGTAATTACAAGCGTGTGTACACTGGGAGAATGAAGATTGGGAAGGTGGGAGGTAGGACGTGATTCCCCTTTGGAGCAATCAGGACTGGGAAAGGTTTCATTCCATGCAAACGGTACGTTGATCATATTTAATGGGCTGGTTAGACGCGCATTCAAGCCGAGGTATCATTTCAGCGCAAGTTTGTGCTTTTCAGGCGAGCAGGGGAGGCGGGGGGAGGAAAGGAAAAGGATGGAAGCGGCCACGGCAGCTGAAGTTGTATTTACTCCGTCCAGCGCCCCAAGGGAGGACTGCTCCGGGGAGAAGACGCCCGCTACCACGGCCACCCTTTGGGGAAAACGGGGCGGGGGCGGGGGCCAGCGCCGGGCAGACCCGAGCAAGCGGCGGCAGCGCCAGGGGACGAGCCGCGCCGCGGGGCGCCGGACCTGCGCCGCCGCGGGGAGCTGGGGCGGGTCGGGCCGGGCCGTGGGGGGCCGGGCCGAATCGGGCCGTGCCGGGACCCGCTGCCTCCCTGCCCGGCCACACGCTTCTCCGGGGCCGCCCGGGGGCCGCCGGCGCTGTGACACCCCCGCCGCCCCGCGGGGCCCCGCTCCGCTGCCGACAACTTCGCCCGACTTGGCAGATTTCGCCCTGCCGCCCCTCGCCTCCCTCCAGCAGCCTCGGCCCGGGCACCCGCGGGGCCGCCGCTACCCCACGGGGGCTTCCCCGGGGGAGCGGGGCCAGGGGAAGTGGGGGGCGCGGGCGGTCGCGATGCGGTGGGGCGGCGGAACTCCTGCCTGCGGCGGTAGTGCGGGAAGGGTCACGGAGCGGTGAGCCCCGGCGCCTTCAACACCGTGAGCCGCGATCAGGCGCCTGGCCTTCCCCGGGCCCCTCTCCTCCCGCGGTAGGGGGGCCAGAGCCCTCCACCCGGGGCAGGAACAACGGCAACAGTTACTGTCATCGCACTCCCATCCCTTCTCACAGGGGAGGCTTCGCTCGGTCTATGAGCGGCTCCTAATTACATATTTCAAAAGCTTTCCTCCTTCCCACTAAGTCCTCAGCACCCTGTCTCTCCGCTCCTCCTCCCCACTGAAATAACCTACTGGGTCACCGAAAAGAAAAGAGGGGGGAAGGATGTGGTAAATATCGAGATCCATTGAGGCCTGAGTCGCTGCTCCTCATCAGGTCACACAGACGCACACCCCTCCCGACGAGTCCTCCACCCCTAGCAGATACCTCTGAAGAAATGTTCACTGACCTTTGCAGTAGATATTGTTAGGGCATGAGATCAGTCAATCAAAAAAAAAAAAAAGAAGACAGCCTTTTGTCCGGGTTATGGCACATGAATTAAAATTAATTATAAAACAGGCATCGCAAGTGCACACAGGGGAACAGGAGGTATTCTTAAGATTTCAGTGCTTTTGGGGATAGGAAGAGGCAAGGTTTCTCAGGAGATGCAAGTATAACACGCGGTGGTCTCTTCCTAAAACCAGATGATGACAGAAAGAAAAAATGAAGAAGTGGAAATGGGCAAGTACATCACGCTGGCTGGTGGGAGAGGGGCAGAAGGGTGCTTTCACCCTTGAACTACTAGTACGTAGAAAAAGTTGATCAAATGATAATGGTCAATGGGGTTTTTTTATTCAACAATGCATATCTTTACTATGACCTAATGATATGTGTGCTATTGAACTTCACAAAATGCATTCATGCTTCCCTTGGCAGGTCTAGGTGTAAGAGTTGATGACTAACAAAAGTAATATAGATTAGAATCAATTCCCTTTATCTGATGACAAAAAATAACATCGTGTCAGCACTGTGTACATCCTATCATCAAATGACACTATAATTTGATTAGTTGAATAAATAATCAGGTATGTCCAGACATATAGGTCACCTACTTGCAAATTAGATTACCCTACTTGGGTACAGGCAGCACCTGATTAGGAAACAGCTTCTCCCTGTGTCACTCTAGCTTCCCTTTAGAAAGAATGTCTGATATTTTCAAATGCAAGAGTTTCTGAAAATGCTTATATACTTTGCAAATCCTAGATGTGTTTTCACGCTCGCATGTAACATTTATGCAGTCTATACTAGAGATACCACCTTTACTACCAAAGCTAGCTGAATTGTCCTTATTCCTCTGAGTATTTGCAAGTTTTAAATGATAACCCGTGTGCTGTGATCTGAAATAAGGATAGCTGAAATACAATCTTTTGAAAACTAAGCAACATACATTTCCATAAATGATTTTGGCTAACACACTCTGACTGCACACCCATATAAATAACAGGAATGTAAGAAAGAATAAAGTGTTAGATAAGGGAGCGTGGAAACATTTAAATTCTGAAGTCCACACTGAGGAAGATTGTAAAATCTCAAGATAAGTATGTTGGCCTTTCAATGTAAACCATTATGTCACATGCCGCAGAAACAGGAAAAAGCTGTACGTGCTAAGGCTCTTGAAGGTTGGGGTTTCTGCTGGGTTTGAATCTTTCTGAAATACACTATTGGCCAGAAGGATCTGCGAAAAACTTTCTTAGCATTTTACTTTTTCCATAACTTGTGAATATTCACAAATTAAGTATGCAACATGCTGGAGTACGTTTTACTATGAGATGATGTGTGTTAGTTTATATAGTGTAGCCTGGATTAGAATCACTTGGAGATGTGTAGAGAAACAGGAGAAAGAACAGAAAGCACAGCCTATAAAGAATACTTGGTAAAGAAGCACTATTAAAAGGAAGAAAAAGAGCAGTTTGGGAAAATAGATAGGAGACTGAGCCACTTGAGTAGTAAGAGAATAGTGTTAAGGGCAAAAAGGTGAAACAGAGATGATGGGAAGGGAGATCACATGGACAGAGAGAGAAGAGGCCAGTGTGTGACTGTGGGGAGAAAAGAAGTGTTTTGGAAACATTAGCACTGAGTTTGCAGAAGTTGGCAAATTAAAAATTACAGCCTTTATTTTACATGAAGAGTTATGCAAGGTAGGATTCTTAAAAAAGCTTTAGACTCTAAGTAATAGAACAAGATTCTGGAGGATTTAGGTATATCAAACCTGTGGATCCTATTTAAAACTTTTCTTCTTTGAATGTAGAATGAAACATCAGTTTGTTTGAAAAGTTTCTAGGCATAAACTGGTACAAAAGCTAGTATCTGAAAGGGCAGTGTTGCTCTCTTTAGACATGCCATTAATAAAATGAAAGCAAAAAAAAAAAAAAGAATTCTACCCTGGCACTTTGCTTTGCTTCCTAAGACCTCCAGCAGCTGATAGTAAGTCATATTATTGTATATCTTTTGCATATATATTTTATATATATAAGGCACACCTTTTAGTTTGAACTTCTCATGATGTGGCCATACAATAGCATACATTTTCAAGTATGTGCATCTTATTCCTTTGCTAATGTCACCTGACAGGACTTTCATTCAAGGTAAACCAAAATGGCAGTGGTAGTATTAACTTTCTGGGTTTTTTTCATGACTGAAAGGCATAAAACGGTGGTAATGGTGATAGGGGGAGGGACTCAGATAGAATTTATAAAGTATCACCTTTGGGTGGCAAACATTTACTTAAAGAGTGCAATAATGCTCCCAACTCATGATTTTGGCCATTACAGCAAAATCTCTGCCATTACCGTGATCAAAATCTTCACAAAAATGATTATATTAAGAATCTAAGCAGTCAGTTGCAACATCTATCCATGACAGTAGCTATGCTGTGTTTTCCTCTGTCAGGTGCAGAGGAGTATCTGTGGTTGGAAGAGGCACCTTTCCCCACAGTGGGAGATTTCTGGCTCAACTATATTTATTTTTGTGTACTCTCAAAGAAAATAAATGCATTTATATCATGTGTCACAAGCACAATTTCCAAATGCAGAATCTGACTCTCAGAGACACTGTATTAAATTAATGAAAACTATGAATTCAATCCATTACATAGGTTTCTGATAAATTTACAAATACTTAATGTATTGTATTCACAGTTAGGCTAGAGAGGAACAGAGACATACACAAACACAGGGGAGGTGAACTGGAAGGTTGTAGACCAACCACTGATTGCTTATGCTTAGAAAAAAAGTTCCATGATGGGCAGGTAATTTTACAGTCAACGTCAGTAGTGTTTCTGACATTCCTCTAAAGCACCTGGTACAGGCCAATGACACAGACCGATAACAAATAAGCCAGACAACAATAAGCCAGCATGACAATTTGTATGGCTTTCTCTTCTCTGGGCAAGTGTGGATTACATCTGTATATCTCTGGTGCTTCATCTCATCTGCTTCCCTGTCTCTGCTTCCATGAAAGAGTAATATCAACAATATTTTCACTTAATAGATCAGCCCTGTATAACCCAGTGCAAATTACTCTCTTTGAAATAACCTTCATTTTATTTAATTGTGGAGGAGTCTAGAAGAGGGAGAGGGAAGCTGCATAGGGGAAAGAGGGACTGCTGTGATGGCAGTGCTCTCCTGCAAGTCTTTCCTTCTGTGTGTCAAATCCTGCCCGCAAGATGAGGCTGATCACTTAACTGCAACACAAGGCTGGTTGTTGAGCTTCACTGTTTCCCAGAACACAGAATGGGGCTGACGCTCTCCTACCTTGCAGGTACTGGACATTAATTCATGCTGCAAGGTGGACATTGCCTGAGTATGGACAGTACCATGCTGTGAACCCAGGCACTCCTGTCAGGAAAGGGAGAGCTCGGCTGCTCCATTCTCCCCTGCAGTGAGCACTAGCAGCAGTCCTCTTAGTTTATCACCAAAGAGCTGATTTATGCAAAGGGTTTGCTTTTGAGGAAAAAAACCCTCTCATAAGCCTTGCTGTGAGATATTGACATGCACACAAGTTAGGTAGTCTTGTGTTATTTTCATGTACTTGAGATCCATATAATTTATTTTAACGGACAAAAATAGGATAGGCAAGGTGGTGCCACATACGTGTTCTGCATTGCCTGTTTCATTAGGTGAGTTGTTTGGACCCTGCTGTTTTCAGAGAAAGATTTTGTATTTGACACATCACGGTAATATCAGTCATTAGGCACAACTGCCTGTGATTGGTGTTCTATAAATACCTATGCACAAGTGGTTTGCAATTGTTGCTGTATAAATACCTACCAGAGATAGCTCTGCAGTGGCCAGGAAATAAATGAATCAGATTGTCCTACAAGAAACACATGGAAGTAGGTAGTGAGAGACAACTGTACTAGGCTCCTTTGCAGGTGCAATGACATCAGTTTCAGTGAGAGGTGGCCTGACCTCCAGGACCCAGGGATCCTGCAGGTGCTGCTACTAGTGTCAGACTCCTGCAGCTTTGCCTGTCTTCCAGGTAATGCAGCATCAATGGACATGCACAGTGAGGTTTCTCCACTGGCTTTTCCTGCCTAGGGGGGACCAGACCAGGAAAGAGGGTCTGCTGGAAGGCTTGGTGTTAGATGGCTGAAATAACTACTCAGAGGACTTCTGCCATGGCTGATCACTGAAGTATGGAGTCTGCCCATCCTTAGCCTCACCATGAAGTTCTGCTGTCACTGTTTGACAGTTTGTCCCATACCCTCTAGTGTATTTCCAAAGTATCTTCAAACCCACATGAAAAGCCTTTAGACACAGACTGCCTGGCCTGTGTAGGGGAGTGATTAGAAACCAGGTTCAGATTGTCTTTGTGGTGTAATTTTGCAGTTTTGCATTGAGCATGCAAGCTAAAACCACTCACATTGTTGGGTCTTCCTGTAATTCGAGGGAGATACATTCTTCACCTTAACCATGGATCATACCTCCAGGCGAACGGAGGTGAGAACAAAAAACAGTGAGGAAAAGGTTTTGACTTTGTTGATACACCTTTGCTGAGAAAACTTTCAGTCCAGGCCAGGTGAAGACAGGAGCTCAGACTTGGGCTGGCTGGATAGTGAAGACAAGCTCTGAACTGCTCCTACACAAACTGGACCTTCAGCGCTGGTGGTGTGTTAGTCCAGCCAGGAAACTGTTCTTGGGTTTGCTACTCAGGCTGTTGGGAAAGCTGTCTTGAATTCAGTTGCCAAATGTGAAATTTAGTCCTCAGAGAGGTGTTGGAGGCTAAGAAGTCCAGGCGTTTTGTATGTATGAACAGCAACATCTTAAACATCACTAAGGAAAGGGAACAGTAGGTTGTACCAAAAGCGATGACCATGATAAGGAAAAACATACCAACTCTCCTCTAATTTGCCACAGTGTTTGCACAGGGCCAAATGTATTCCTGCTTACAGAAGTCAGTAGTCTGACACACCTAATTATTTGGACCTGCTGATTTCAATGGGAATTGCATCCTGATATAACATAGAATCAAATTTGGCTGTTACATCAGATTGGTGTAAGTTACAGTCATTTTGAACATCTGTTGAATCACAATTAAGTATGATTATGTACTTCACCCCCTATAGTAATTTCCTTACCTAATTATATCCAACCACTTCGTATGCCACTATTGAATTTGCCCAGGTATATTTCTGAGTCAGTACTCCTGTAGCTCTGCAAATGCTATGATGTTGAGACAAGAAAGTACTTTTTCAAATTAAGAGCAATTTACAATATGTTACACTTTCAACATTTAATTAAATAATAAAGATATGAGAATAAAATCCTTTTGCAACTACAGGGAGCCACTGATGGAATAATCTGCAAATAAGATTAAAAGATTTCAGTACAACTAAGATTGCCTTTCATGACCTTAAATGTCATCCACATCAGATTTAATTCCAAACACTAAATTTTTCCTTTTTCATTAGTCGGTCCAGGAGAGAGAACATAATGCTTTATCATTATGTAGAAGATGGGTATTAGTATGTGAATAATGCTTTATTTTCTAGAAATACGTACTGCTCGATTTATATTTCCAT
Organism: Mycteria americana; assembly: GCF_035582795.1. Classification (NCBI taxonomy): domain Eukaryota; kingdom Metazoa; phylum Chordata; class Aves; order Ciconiiformes; family Ciconiidae; genus Mycteria; species Mycteria americana. The sequence continues at coordinate 60,794,181 of NC_134366.1, forward strand.
TTCAACAGTAAAACCTTTGCTGTATAATGTATGTAAAGCTCCAACCTGCAAACATGATTATTCTGCGCTGTTGACATCACATTATTATGCAATCAATACTTTGTCATGACTTGCATATTTTTTAGTTCCTCTGGAAATTTGCTACTTTATAATTCTGACTGAATAAAGAAATCTTTCCTACTATCCAGGTGCATTTTTGATCAGTAATTAGACATTTACACATGAAGAGCAAATCAGATGAAAGAACTATTCCCTTTCCCCCCATACATCACCAAGATGATTTAGCCTAAATGAAACTTCAATCATGCATGAGAAAGTCTGAGGGGAGGAAGGAGGAGGAAGAGTTACTTTTTCATTTGGTATTAAAGCAACCATTTAATATGAATTAATTTCATAGACAACCTAATTTTGGGCTGTGCATTGCTGAACATATTATCTGAAGCAATTTGATAAAGCCTCCTAGAGTATTATTTGAGTTTGGGCTGAAGAGCTGATACCAGAGTTTCCAGGTGGACCACCTGACAAAATTGTATTAGAAGATAACCAGGAACCATCAGAAGGTTTAATCAGATTCTTTTAAAGAAAAGATTCAGAAATCCATTAGAGTCACTAGCAAACCTGATTGCCTTGAGTGGGGTAGGGGTTTGTATTCTTCATGTTCTACAAAAATATGCAAACTTAGTCCAACATTATATATTTCCTGCTTGTTTAAGGAAGATTTCAGCTGGCAGCATCAAACCACCCAACTGAAAAAGCAGCAAGTTTCAGAACTCCTCTGCAAGGTATCAGTTAGAGAGACCTCCATTTCTAGTAGAAGGATAGTAAGGCAAAGACATGAAAGGACTTCAGACCTGTCTATTTAGGAGTCAGGCAGTATGGGAACCAAGGCTGCCTAGTGTGACTAGAAATCCTGTCCCTCCCTGTGGGAGCCTAGGACGCCTGCATTTCTAAGGGGAAAACCTTTCCTGGAAGGTAACTCTCCATCAGAACCATACCTGTGGTTTAATTAGGATGTATCAAACCAGATATATTTTCACAAAAATGATTTTGCTTTGATAAATGGGTGTTTTCTGATAAGGCTCAGTGCTGTCAGAGCATTCTTTACCAGTGTTAGTGACCTCAGTACCCCTGTTACAAGGAGCTGTGATACTACCTGCTTTGTGTTCAGATGCCATAGTTTTCATCCATTCCAAGCATCTAGAAAGCTGCTTGCCTATGTTGGATGACAAATATAGACACAACATTTCTGCCTGATGCAGTTTATGCGTCAGCCAGATGCATAAGAGTTCCAAAATGTAGTGACTGGCATGAACTTAAACAGACAAGGCAGTAATGAAATCTGAGTTAGGACTTGAGCTTTCTAGCTGTCTTCTGCAGGTGTTCTCTAATGCCAGCGCCTATGTTTATGTACTACAGCTTTACCGATACTTTCTTTGCTGGATCATAACAATCGCAGTGACACTGTGATGCTCATAAATCTCATCATCTAGTATTCAAGCAAGAACCAATTAGAAGTAGACTGACCTGATTTGTTTAAAGTAGAATATGTACTTCTAAATCAGCATTCAAGGAGAGACCCTCAGCTGGTGAAAATGATACATATTTGCAAACATTATTTGACCACTTACTGAACTGAACTTCATAACAATTCTATGAAATACTTTAGTATTATTCTCCCCGTTGCATTTCAGATGAGATTGAGGCCAGATGTTAAGAACATTTTTTTCCAGTGAGAATTGGTGAGCACAATCCATGGGACATGCTTTCAGAGGTGCTGAGGACACAGAGCTCTTCCTTGTACTAAGGAGACAAGTTGTGTCTCCTGAAGTTCAGCCTGAATTGTCACCAAAAGACCACTCTCTTGACACTAACCTGTTCCATTTTGCTCTACCCTAAAGGACCATCCAGAAGTGAAAGTCAGATAAGGATGTTTGGCACCATCTGCCAAATATCTGCCACTGTTACAGTAGTGGTTTAAGTAACTTTGTGCCCTTTGCATTTGCTTTTACATGCAATTCCAGATATTCTCAATAACTTGTAAATCCTTGTGTTTTGGAGCCTCCCTTTGTCTTGCTCTGTTTGATATGTGGTATTCACTCCAGCAGCCAAAGTTATACGAGAAGTGTGATCTGAATGGAGGAACAGGATGTTCTCTACGGAGAACACCCAGCTGTGAAAATTTCAAAAGTTTTTTTCATCAGAACCTTTGTGTGTTGATTTCTTTCTCTTGAAAGAAAGAAATACTTTTCTTGACTATACGTAGAGCAGAAATATGTGACTGGTTTTCAGTGACACACTGTTTAAGCTGTGATATATGAAATTTTAAAAATGTTAACAGCAGTTCACTTGTAAGAGCAGGCGATCAGAGCTCTTACATGTTAGTACAGAAGGTCAGCATAAGACTTCATGGCAATGGGAAAGAGAAAAATGTGGTTCTTTATAGGACCCAGCTACAGTCACCATGACTGAAATACAAGTCCTATGTGGAGAATATGCATCAATTTCCTTAATGAAGACAGTAATGATGCACCATAGCATGGAACCAAAAGCAAATGAGTAAAGTTGCAAAGGATACAAAATTTCTCTTTCATAGGAAATTTCAGGATTTCAAGATTTATTTTGCTTCTGAAGCAGAATAAAATCAAATCACTTTAAGTGACATTTTCAAAACAATTTCATTTTAAGCCCCAGTCTTTAATCTCAATTTAAAATATAACACAATCTGAAGGCGTAATTTCAAAATGAAAAATGGAGTCACTGTTCTGAAAAGGTTAATGCAGAGTATTTTAACCTTACTGAAGGAGTTGTAATTGTTTTTCAGATTTTGTTGAAGTTGACACTTTCATAGAAGAGCTTTGTTTTCAATCAAACAGCAGTTTTCCATTGAAAAAACATTTGGTTGGAAAAGTTCCACTCAAGCTAGCTGAAGCATGGGAGGTTTGTAGATAAGGAGAATATAATTAGCTACAATAGAAATTTTGTCAGAAGGCTAAGGCTAAGAGCTCTCACACACTGGATAAATACCACTGCACTCCTGAAAAGAGGGGTGTTATTTTGCTTTTCTTCTGAAAGGTTGCTGCTACTGTACTACATCAGCATCCTCCCTGCCTAATCACACTGGTTCGACACTGACACAGTGGGGATGAGGAAAGACGACTGCTTACTGAGGATCTATTTTTGGGAGAGGATTTGATCACATGCTCTGCTTTCAGTGCGTTAGCAGTTACGCTGAGGTCTATGGGACGGCTCTTGCAGCAGGAGCTGGGAGACAGCAGCAGCACTGCTGAACTGCCCATGTTCTGCTTTCTTGGACATCTCCTTCCCAATATGTGATCTGACAAGATCACACTGAGGATGGTGGGATTACAAAACATTGATTTCTGCAGTAACAGGCTTTCTTTTTCTGCTGACAAACAAAAGACAAAATGAAAAACATATCTGCTAGAAATATTACACAAATGAAAAAACATCTACCCCCCGTTTTGAAGAGATTATTATTCAGGATTTTCATCCTCTTTTTAATAGGTGACAGGAATTGTTGATATGCAGCTCTGCAGTATATTTTGCTACGGCAAGAATCACTGCCTTAAGGCAAACTTCTTAATCTTGTTGATTTCACAAGGGCACACACTCATTCCTCGAATGCGAGAAGGATCTTCCTTCACAATAAAGTAATACATGCCAAGAAGGCCCAGAAAGGAGCTGGGGTAGGAGGCAAATAATTTCCTCTGCTAAGACAAGCAGCATAGTGGAGACTAATTGGTCCAAATATTACTGCTCGATTTCTCACTCAAACTCATTTAGCTAACAAGGGTCAAAGCCCATTTTCATACTGAAAGGGTAGGATGACTTTTTATTAAGGCAAGTATGGCTCTACTTGTTTTATCATTATTTGTATCAAAACAAAATCTTCATGCTGAAGATTGCTATATTCCAATTAGTGTCACACTTTGCAAGGAAAGCATCCAATCATTGTGAGAAAATTCTGTTTCTGTATTAAACTAGCTGTCTGTGGAGGTCTGGTGTTCATTTTGCTTTGTTTTTAGTGCTGGCAAAAACGGGTGCCAAAAATTTACATAGGTTCAAAACTCAGGCACAGTTAGTACAGAAAAAAAATTCTCCAAGGGCTATTAAACACAAAACCTGTGGCCTAGGATGTTTTGAGCCACAGACTGTTGGAAGATGTGTTAATATGCAAGAAAGCATAACAAAATGTTTGCCCAGCCCTCTTCCCTAAACATCCTTTCTCTCTGGAGAAGACTGAAATGACAGGGTTAAAGCTGCATCTTAAAAGTTAATAGACAAAATATGCTTTAGTGTGACTACAAGAGGCAGTCCCTAGAAATCTGAAGGTTCCCATCTTAGGCAGCCACCGACCCGTTGCTACATCTTTAGCAATGTGTTTTTATGCTGCTGAGGTGCGGATGTAAGCAACAACAGGTTGTTGCTCCTTGCCTGCAAAATAGCAGTTGATTGAATACTTGCTGCAAATACGTAGCAGTGCAAAGTAGAAAAAAACCCAAGTTCCTGAAAATGAACTTTTCTAAAAAATGGAATTCGTCATGAATCAAACCTGAGTGGGACAGAGGAGAAGTCTGTCTGAGCTGGGCCAGCAGTAAATTATTAAAACATGCTGACAGGACTGCAAGCAACCCATCAGTCTCTACTATAACATGGGAAAAATGTCATAGTGAAGCTGAATTAATTTGAGCCGATTTCTGGCACGATTTCTTTCCCTGAGTGGTAGGACTTTGCATCTCATTCAATAAACTGATGAACTCAAAGTGATGCTTCTCTGTGGCCTTAGTTTCCTTAGTTTCCTAGGATTAAAAATGCCCCTAAATTAATGCCCTAAATTAAAAATGCCCTTAAATATTCTAATTTTGCACTGTGTAAGGAGTGTTTTTAGGACGTCCAGGCTGGCCTTGCAGCCTCTCAGACAGAAGTGAGCTGATCTATTTTCATTTTACCTGGATGAATGCACACAAGTGGTACTTTTGGTCCGAACCCATGTTCTCCTTGCTGCTCCTGTTTGTCTGAAAAAAGAATCACACGGCTTCTCTCATCCTCGCTGATGCATGAGGTACATCACAAGGTGTCGGTGGAGTCTGAATGCAAAAGAAATCCAATGAAATAGTCTTTCCTCCTTCCCTATGCAGAGTGATGACTAGAACCAATGGAAAATTAACTGCAGGTGGCTCAAAATCACTGACATTTTATTGCCTGCTGATTTCTCATTGGAGCACCTCAGTCTCCTTTCATTTACACACATTTCCTCTTTTCCAATGGAAGGGGCACTTAGGAGCAAATAACTTTTCTGTAAATTGGGCCATATGTCTAGTCCTCAAGGGGCCCACAGTTTCAGCCCTCATCTAGAAATTTCAGAATAAATCAGAATACGACGAACCCTACACCAGAAGTACTTTACTGCGTATGTGAGAGCTTTTCCCTACAAATGGACTGACTACTTGAATTTGAAATCCTTTGCTCATCTGGAAAGTCTCTGATCCAGTATCTGACAGGAGAAATGTCTCTCCTATCCCAATCTCAAAAGACTTTCTTGCTAGATCTTTTCCTGGAAAGCATGTCCAGCAGGGTGTCACAAGGCATAATTTTTCAGTCTAGCGAACAGTCGCCCTTTTCATTAACTTGGCTTTCAATAGATATTGTTTTAAGTGAATATGAAGCCCTCCTGTGATAGCAAAAAGTGCAGATGTAATAATGTACATTGCAATATATTTTCAACCCACCAGAGCCATTTCCTCCTCTTTTGTTTCCTTTTGTGACCCTGATGTCATTTGGAATAAACTTTAATTGGGTCATTTTGTCATCTGCTGAGCAGCCTCCATTAACAAACCTTTACAGCAGTAAGTGCTAGTAGTGGGATCTCTGTCACAGGCAGTTGCCACTTAGTGAAGTTTCACAAACATATCTTCATTATTTATGCATGCTGTGCTTTATTACCGACACCAGGTGTGAGCCAGGAATACTTCACTACACACAAGCAGCTAAAGAGGTCAGATGTCAGTGTTAAAGTAACAACGATAAAAAACTGAACAAGAGAGGTGTGTTCTCACATCGCTGTCAGTTGTCCTGTGCCTCGCAAGGCACTGCAGTCATACTCGTGTTTTATAGTAACGTTTTAAGTGATCGATTCATCATAGCATTACTGGGAGAACACAAACATCCCCAGTTTCTCATGAACACAAAGGCAACATTTTGACCTTAAGGCTTTCCATGTTTTAACGTGAACATGTATGGAAATATGTATATTATGCACAAACAAAAGTATGTGTATTATCTGGCGAGTGAGTGAGGACATACTCTTAAGCAATTTGATTTTACACCATTTCTGGTGTAAATGTATACATAGCAGTGGAATTATTTCTGGTTTACATTACTCTGAGGGTGATTAGCATCAAGTTTTCTGTACATGTATGCATATAGATAAAATGATGAAAAAATGTGACAAAAAGGTGTGTAAGCTGTAGAAAATACTACATACAGAATTACTTTATCAATCCTGATTGATTCCACTGATACCAAAGAAATCATGACAGATTTAGATAAATATATGTAAATAAATCATGACCATGAGTTGCACAGGTGTCATTCTGGTTTTGTTAAAGTTGATGGGAAAAATATAAATATATTCCTACAAACTTTGACAGGGGCAAGATCCAGCCTCAGATTTGAAAAGTTAGCCCAGCTAATATGTTAGAAATGCACATAGGAGTTTGGAATTAGCTCTTACGTTTCTTCTGTGTTATCATATTGTAGTTGTAATATATGAAATAATTACAAAACTTAATTAGGGAATGGTTCTTAGGTCATAGCAAAATTGGCACACTAAACACACAATAAATGTCTACTTTACTTTTAATTAAACAGCTTCCCCTTAAAGGTTTTTAATCACTAGTTTAGATAAGTGGGATTTGTAATGATTGTTAAGGAAATGTGGAGAGTGGCTGAAAACATGCGCCTGCATGCAGTTAGAAGGGGGTATTACAGAAAAAGCTGTACGAAAGCTTTCCTTTATGTTTAATGTGTTGTTAGAATGATGAATAATGTCATAATTCTCACTAAAACTGGAAAATCCTTTTACAGTAGCCTGTTAAAAAGCCTTCTTGATGTTAAGCTTTAAAAAAGTCCTCCATCATTAACGCAGTCCATACTTGGGAAAGTGTGCTTACCAAATGCAATGTAAAATATTCCAGCTCCATCAAGTGACAATGAAGCAAATATTAAAGAAATACAAGATGAAAGAAAGCATGAACTTGAAAATTATTGTTTAAACTTTCAAACTTTGGACTTTTCCTATGTATTTTTTTTTCTTTTTCTTTAAAAGCCCTGGTTATGCATGCAATCACATCTCCTTGTATTTAGTCTCTGGGTTACTGCTGAAGTAGCTTAATTACAGCTGTTAGATCACATATTTATCTCGTAGTCTGACTTTTTTTGGCCACACATTTTATTTAGAGAGTGGTGAGATTTAAAAATCTTATGGGATACCAATTTCAAGAAAGCTTCAAGCATCTTGAGCCTGTCTCTCTTGCACCACACCTCTTCTCATCCAGGCAGTATTTTGTACAGTGTTTTTTCCATGGACATATATCCTGCCATTTAAAGCAATATGAAATAATGTGGAAAGACCCTCTGACAGGAAATTGGGAATGACATGTTTAAGACAAAAGGGTGCAGCCACTGACACAGTGCCTGATGAAGATTTAGAGTGATGGCTGAACCACGTGAATTGTTTATCCATTCTGCCACACTATTGCTGCAAGCCAAGAGAGGTGTAATAATTTATTTGGAAAACCACAGTTTAGTACAGTGAGAAAAAGTAATCTACCACTGCTCTGACAGGCCAGGCAGATAGATATGAAAAAGAGAAACAGATCTATTTCTTGAGATGTAGGCAACAATTATGAATGAATAGACAGCCACCTTAATATATGAGTTGCCATCTCTCAGCTGCTTCAGCAGATGGCCTGCTTTGTGTGCTCTGCTCCAAGTTACTAATTCGAAAGTTTGATATTTCTGAATATAACACATCATGAGACTTTTTACAGATCAGTACATGTATATTAACTTGATTGTGCCAAATCTGTTCTTCCAATGAGGACACTTGCTTTTGCTGTAAAATATGCTGGGAGGTCTAAGCTATTTAGCCACCACAATAACATGACATTATTTTGACTACCAGCATCTACCCCTGAATTTGTCATTCCTCTGCTGTCTCCTTTCTCCTCCTCAGTTCCTGTATCCATCAAGTGGTCCAGCAGCTTTCAAGTACCTGCCTCCACACCCCGGGTGCTGGTGCCATCCCGCAGCTGTCCAAAGGAAGCTGCAGCCAGCGGAGCCTGAACATGCTGCTGCTGCTTCAGGACTCTGCTGGCTGGATCTTTCTCATGTCCATTAAAAATGAGAAGTGGGCTGAAATGCCAATTAGATAATGTCGACATTTGGCAAACAGACCTGTCTGCCAGTTTGCAGGCAGTCTGGGCAGTGTCACAATGAATCCGTCAAGAGGCATAGAGTCTCCCCATGGGATTCAAAATCCAGCTGTCACTCAAAGCTATAGTATCTGGGATTTGGGTGTCAGGGTAGGTGGGGGAGGGGGTTGATTTCCCTATGGAAAGTGGGTGAAATGCCTTTCCTATATTTCTATGGCATCCAATCGACATCCACCAGCATGGGACCTGAAGTTATTACATAAAGGAAAAGGTACAATGCATCTCCATGTGAAACTTCCTAGAAGTGCTCCTACAAGATGCTAACACAAACATTTGTAAAACAATAATGAGCTTGGGTTTTCTGACTACTTCAAACATACAGTTTTGAAAAACTGCAGCATGTCCCAAATTACAAGGCCTTGTAGTTTGCTCATGTGAGGTGTAAAAACTGTTGCACCAAGATAGAAGAGAATAGAGTGAAGGGCCCTCCTGGGAAGGACACATGCATCAATTATCACCTCTTCTTTTCATTACAGAAAAACTAACTACCAAAGTACCAAAGCACATGCTGACAAGTACATGACTTCACTTCATAAAAAAATGCAAATCTGTATGATGTCAAAGAAAAGTAATTTTCAAACAAAACATACACCGCTTTTTGCTATTTTTGCTTTCTGTTTTCATTAAAGTGTTTATACAAATTTGCAAAACTGCCTAGTAGATTCCTCAGAGGAGAGGGAGAAAAGGTAATATTAGCAAGTGCTTGGAGTTGTTGCTGCAAGTGTTGAATAATTCTGTTCCTCTGTCTCAGAAAAGGAAAGGACTAAACCCATACTGATGAGTCTTAATCTTATTAGAGATCCATGTCTCAGCTCATCTTGTAACACTACAGACTGACTGCCATGAGTGACACTGCCTTGGGGTTTAGGGAGTCAGAGGACCCAAGTGAGAAGCAACATCCAGAATATGAGAAAGTAGATATTGGCCAGGGAAAGCCCAGAATATTCAAATGTGGTGGAGCATTTATCAGTCATCCTGTGCAATCAGCCAAAGCCTGCTTGAAGATGACTCCATGTCCTGGTACTCTTGACAGCTGGGAGATGCACAGATGTCTTCTGCAAACACAGAAATACTTCGTGGCTGTCTTTTCATAACCTTGCAGCTTGTGGACTTATTTATACCCATGCGCAGTCCCCACATTGAGGTTTTTCACTCACTTAGACTTGGGATAACTTTTCATATGGAGTTCACACAGAAGCCAGTGAGGTAAAAAGAAGGAAGTGCACTGAGCAGGTTGATACAAAGCATCATTTTTGAATCAAGCTCACAAGCAATCAAGCAATTCTCTGTCTTTAAAACCACATAGGTAAGATTGCCATTTCAGACAGGTGGGTGTTCTGGCACCATTCTCCTGGCAGGAAAGATGTGACATGTTGAAAGAGAAAACTAGTATTTGGTAAACATGAAAAAAACTATGAATGTTAAACACACAGTGCTTTAACATAGGTGTCAACATAGTAATTAAACCCATAATGCAAAAATAGTTTGGGTTTTTTCCCTCTTTTGAAATTCAGCATTCATTGAGGACTAAGATTTTAATTTCCCTCAGCAGGTTGTGTAAACAAGGAGAGATTGGGCTAGCAGACTCCTGAAGTATCAAGGGCCTGTTCTGCACACAAAGCTACAGAGTCAGCGGCAGAGCTCCAGCTAATACTCAAGATAAGACAGAGTGGTCCCTGAGCCTGTGGTGGGAAAGTGCCCTTATGACACTCAAGCCTGATGAGCTACATGAATTAATGCAAAATGGAGTTTTGAAAACGCAGACTTAGAAAAACAAAGCAACCACTTTCTCTTTCCCAAAGTCTACTACACAGTAATCTGAAAGTCTTTACATCTTAACTTCATAGTGGCCAAGGAAAGCATTTCTTTGTGATGAAGAAAAGCAGAAATCTGTTCCTTGCAGTGCGATGCTGGAGAACAGTACTTGGAAGAAGGAAGAGTCAGAAGAGATGAGGCTTCAAAATAAGTTGGGGAGGCAACCTTCCTAGAGGAACGTGGGGGAAGAGGAAGAGTAATTTTGAGCCTGTTGAAGCAGGCTCACTGGCACTGTGTGATTTGGGAAGGGGGAAGGTCAGCATGGAGAGCTTGGGATGATAACTGCAGAATTACACCAAGAGGCACATGTTAGACAGGTTCTGTTGGCCTGAAACTGCTTGCTCTGAAGCACACTCACTTCTCAGAAGACTTGTAGCCATGTCATTGGCACTGGCTCTGCTTTCCACAGCGTCTTGCTAGAAATGAGTTAGAATATTGCGTGATCCTAGAAGGGTATGTACCCTAGCAAGCTGTAGAGGAGTCACTCATCCTTGTCATGCTGCTGCCTAACTCCAGATGCTCTCCTCTCTACATTTGTAAAGATTATGGGATCCTTCAATGTCTAACCCTCCCCTAGACATACTGCAGAGAGCGCCCAGAATAAAAGAGGGAGCATTGCAATGACTTACTGCCCCATTTATTCACTGATGTTGCTGCATCTTTTGTCCCACACATGACTTTCCTGGCTACCTCTTAACATTTCTGCATGCTATGGTAAAGAAAAGAACCACTTGCACTTATATAACGCAAAATTTAATATGAAAGCAGGCTCTCCTGAAACCATCCTACATGCAGGATTTCCACCCCCACCTTTCATGTGACATTTGTGTGCCACATTTTTAGATTATAAGCTTAGCTATCTCAAAGGCCTGTTAAACAATATGGAAATCCCTAGAGCTGTGTAAATGTAAACAATAACTGCAAACTCCTGCCTGGAGTTTTTTTTTTACCCAGCTAGTTATCTCCATACTTTTAGCATCTCTATCACAGACTTGGGATCTGAAGGAAGATTGCCATATTGTTTGTTCCTGCATTAGTCACATCTGAAATAATCTGCAAAGGAGCAGTTCCCCCCCCCCCCCCCCAATAATTGCATGATCATGTGATAACTTTTTTATACTTACGTGTAAAATTTGGAGTAACTGCTTGTTGGACCGGATCCCCAGTCTGGAATTCCTTAAGGTGAAAAGCTACAGAGTCTTCTGTAATGCAGCAATGCATCTGTCTTCCCTGCAGAAGCTATTTAGCCCGCAATTAGTCCATAGTGCAGTGTAATCACTGTTATTATTTGGGGAGGGGTGACGGAAGAAATGTAAACAACAGTTTACTTTTGTGGTGTCAGTGTTTTATCATAAGCTTAGTGCTTTACCTTATGCCCAATGGATGAAAACAGGCAAACAAACCCAACAGTTCCCCACCAAATTCACTGGGCTTTAATTTCACGTATGCAGCCTTGGCTGTTTGCTTGTAGACTTGGTTAATGCAAGAAGAGATGTTACCTATTGCTCTGAACTCTGCAATTCCTAGGCAAAACCAAGTCCAATTTAGGGAAGCACTTTGTTAATAAATACTCAGTCTTAGAAGAGATAATTTTTAAAATATAATAATCTTTAAAAAATCACCTTTATATCTACATATATGTCTCAGCTAAATGCAACACTTGACACTGAACTAATGGAAAGAGATCTGAGTGTATGGGAGTGGGGAAGAATCTATAATTTTTATATTTACTTTGCACTTTTGATGGCACTTTCTGTATGACTAGCGGCACTATATTGTCTGACTATTCAGGTAAACAGTTTCCTTTGTTGTGTGCTCAGGATTAAACACTAAACATCACTGGAGAGGGGAAAATTAATTCCTTAGGAATGGGGAAAAGGTGGTTGTAGAAACTGTCAGGAGATTCATTTTGAGACATAAAATCTGAAAAAAATTTTAACTGTATAACTGTATTTTGAAATTCATGGTATGGTAGATTTAAGTCCTCCATTTTGCACTGCTTACACAACATTTTGGTGGTGGTCCATGTAGTTCTTTGTGCTCCCTGGTTCTTACAACACTGAAGGTTTATCATCAACCTCCAGTATTAGTTTTTCTTTATAAAGTTCATCACCACAATTGACAGGAAATGAAGTGCATATAAAACTGAACACCATGGTTAAGTATTTTCCTGTAGTGCTTTAAATCTTGTGTTTAAATGTTTTAAGGTTAATTGGTAAGCACATTTAAAAATTATTACACTAGTGAACAGCACAAGCAATTATTACATTCTATCAGTCACTCAAATAGAGGGATTAATCTATGTTAGGAAAAGATTAATTTCCTATATCCCGGAAATGAAAATTTTTTTTTCAGCAATTATCAATAGTATCAGATGGGTCTTTTCCATTACATTTTAAGGAGAAATCTTTACTTACATTAGCAGAGAACTGTGATTATGGAAGACAGGGACGATTATGTCACTGTTATTACTGAATGAATAGATGGCCTTCTACGATATTTTTTTTAGCCACAATCATGCAACAATCCTGTACTTGGTAATATCAGTATTTATAACTGTAACACAGATACAAAGAAATCTGTTGAAAGGGTAAGTCCTTGAGAGCACAGGCTCTGTCCTTCTCTGTGTTTTGCTGAGTTCAGTGCAATGAAAATAATAATAAATAACAGTTAATCCAAGATAGCTGCTGTCCATTTCAGAGTTTTGATATTTGTATCAATTACTTATCTGTTTTTCTATTTTCCTAATGAAAACTATCAGCTTGCAGAACAATTCCCAGAAAGGGTTACTTTCTGTGCCCCCTTTGAAAAAAATGGTCTTCCTTTAACTGGCCATTTCAGTTGGTAATTTTGCCTATAAGTCACAATACAGTTTTCTCAGTAACTCCTTTACCAATGCCAAATGAAAAGCAAAACAAAATACACATTACAATAGCTATCTGTATACTCTGATGGCTTAATAAATCCTCACTAGGCATCTGAACCTGGAGAAAATAAAGAGAAAACAGAAAAAAATAAGGTTTGGACCTGATAAGCAGTAGTTCTAATAACCTGATTTATGGCAAATGAAAGAATACATAGGTATTCTTTCTGCTGCTGGTTCATACAGAATACTATTATTCTGGATGTTAATTGAAATATTGTGGTTTTTCTCTTGCTGTAATAACAGAAAAAAAATCTTCAGCTAAAAGGAACACATAGCTTTATTAATTCATCAGCTGAAAATAATAAAAAATGCATACATAAAGCAGTATATACACACCCCCACACCCATTTGTATCCACACATAGGTATACAGAAAATAAGTATTTCCCTAGTAATAGCAGATACAGAGTCCACAGTATCTAAACCTACATATACATTTTCTTTATAATTATATTTAGGATGTCTTTATGTAGAAAGGGATAGTCATAGACAAAAGTGATAAATTCTCCTGTTATTAATGCTAGAGTTTGTGTTTCTGCCTGAGCAGTTAGGAAAAGCAAATGTTATTGATGTATTAAAAGGAAATACTTGTTAATTTTAAGATAATTTTAAGATGTTGGGTTCATACCATCTGTTAATCTTAGTTGTGATTAAAGAGGTAATCCTAATGCCCATTATTCCTAATGACAAGACCAAGCAGGCTTAAAGCATTAGCCGTCAGAGGCCAAAGAGAAGAAGCAATGAAGGATATCAGCAATCTTAGCCACAATTGAGGAATTGGCCCGTCCTCTACACAACAAAAGTGATACAAAAGAATTACACCCTCACTAAAGTCTATTTCCTCGTATAATCACACAAAATGATTTTTCTTAAATATGATAATAAATCACAGCAAAAAATCAATGTGGCAGGGCCCAACTGCTATGGCCTGATAACGCATCAATCAATATTTAGTATTTAGATTTTAATTAATACATAGCAAAGCAGAGGCCTTTTAAGAGAGAAATATTATCTCAGATAAAAAATCCTGCCCTGTTAGCATGCAAAAATTGTTGCTCATATCTGTCATTGATCAATCTGCTGGAGTTGTGATTAAAACCCCTTGAAAATATCAGACAAGAGCATAAAACAGACTGAGCCAAAGAGATGATGTCGTAGGCATCTCAGTCTGCAAAGCCGCTAACATGCGGTGCTGAGAGAATCCAAAGCAGAGAATTGCGCGGTGTCAGCTAAGAACAAAATCCATCCCTCCAGCATTGCTGAGCAATAGTCTAACAAACAAATGTGTGACACTTGCAGTGCTCGAGCTACAGAAAAAGAAATACATGTTATTGGGCTGAGGACAGAACTTGCACTTGCTGACAGTGAGCCCTCCTGCCCCCTGCCCCCGGACTCATGCCAGGTCACAGCTGCTTAAGGGATGTAAAGAAATTACATGATCACAAATTATTTTAACATTGGCTCTTAATTTTTTTTTTTTTGACCAAAGATGATGTCCAGGGATTTATTCTAGCCTGTTCACTGTCTGATTACACTGCAGACAGAGGAACTTGATTAGAAAACATAAAGCAAGAAGCATTTTCACAGTCCACCTCTCTCTTCTTGATCATTTCTGGAAAACACTCTGGACTAGGTCCCCATATTTGGTTTCAGTGGGGATGATCTCATTTTCACAATTCTTAAAAAAAAAAAAGAAAGAAAAGAAAAAGACTGATGCTTATGCTGAACACAATTCAGCTCCTGTTGAAACCCCTAGCAAATGTCTCCAGACTTTGGTGGCTGTAGCACCAGGCTGATGATCCAGTCTTTATATATTGGTTTTGTTTTCCTCAGGACAGATTCCAAGGCAGTGTAATTGAAATGGTAATAATGGGAGGCTTTAAAATCAGCTGACATTTTCCAAACAAGAGCCTGCATTTGGCCCGAGTTTACTTTTCTTGTATATAATTTATGAACAACTGAATCACTAGGAAAGAACTATATGTTTTCTTTTATAAAAAAAAGAAAATCTCAGAATAAGGATGTAAAGAACACCAAAGAAGCCATTTGACCCTACAAGTCACTTTACCTCACACCTTTTAGAGACATGAATTACATTGAATTTCCAAACTGAATTCTTCAGACAAAAACAAAGAAAAAATATTACTTGTTTTTTAACCCATGAACCTGTCAGTTTGTGTGTGTGAAATAGTTCAGAAAAATAACAGAAAATAATTGATAATACTTTAACCGGTTACTCCACAGAATTTATATAAATTATGCAATGATGGTACGTAGGTCAAATTCATACATGGTGCAGGTAGACCTATTTCTTGATTCAGCAGTATATTAAAGGAAGGTTATTCTTTGGGTGTAAATTGGCCATCAGTTAGAGCATAGCTACATCCAGCTGTGTCAAGGCAGCACAACCTGTCTCAGCAAAGCCTTCAGTGAGTGTAAAATGAATATAACTTATTCAGATGGTGGGATGTGGAGCATAGCTGGAAAAGCAAATGTCATGAGGACAGTTTCCTCCCCTTGGCTGCTGGCAAATAAATTCTGCTCCTTCTGTGTACTTAGTATTTGGTGCAAGTTATGCAAGCTCGTGCCTGGTAGGCAAGATGTAATAAAAGCATGCGAGGGAGCAATGTCATCACAAGCACTTGACCTTCCCCTCTGGCAATATGGAGGCTGTATATTTGTGGCAAGCATTGTGACTGTCTTTATGTTGGTGTCTGCTATTCTGGGTTTTCTTCCTGCTGTATTCAGGCACTAAAGCTCTTAAAAAGACCATATGTCCCAACCTGCTCTGTCCTGTTGGTTGAGGGTGCATTCATACCTTAATTTGGGTATTTGGGTTTCCACAGCTTCCCACCATAATCAGGTCTTTGTTCTCCTATCTTGTTTATTCTTGTAATCTGCCGCTGAATGAGCTTCTGCTACCTCCTGTAACCTCAAAGCTTCAAAAATATGTGGGAAAAGAAATAGCTCAGAAATAAACAATGTTGATGATCTCAGTATGAGATGTTTCTTAAACAGGGTGTGGAAGTATCTGGAGGTAGATAAGGATTATAAATCCAATATAATACTCCAATCCTTCAGTTACAAATTAGCATAACCTGGACTTAATGTTTGGGTCTGTAAAAACAGTGAAGTTTATATGAAAGTAGGACAGAAGGGGCAAAAGCTGCCTATGTGAAAGTTGCTATTCCTGGTATTTTAAGTGGCTGTATAGACTGGTAAACATTTCTATATTCAGTTTAGTCCTGCGTACAGAGTGAGAACACAAGCCACACACTGCAATCCCTCAGGAGGGCTGGACTTCACTCTTCTAATCTGACCATGAAATTAATTACAAGTTGAAGTTTATCTGTGACCTTTGTGTTAGGAAAATTGGGGAGGAAAACAATTTATACACATCCCATCTTCTGATGCTTTCTTTTCCATGCATATAAGAAAACCACCGCACCGTTCTTCTGCCATCAATGCCAGGCCAGCTTCTGAATTGGCATTGCTACAAGGTGTGAAAAAACTCTGTATTGTGTCATGTTTCAAAACCCCCTCAAATAAAGCTAGTAATGTCCTGTCCTTTGAAGCAAGAAGGGCTCCCCCTATGTGAAGTTCAAAATGAAGCTATGGTTCTCATCGGCAGCTGTAAGGCCACACAGGGACCACTCCTCCGAAACTCCAGGATTAAGAGAACTTCTCCATCGTTCTTTTCCTTTTAGCATTATCCTCATTATTTACTGACTGACTCTTCCCCACCAGTCTCAGGCTTCACTTCGTCTAGCCCAGACATCTTATAATACACTGCAAGAAGATGAAGGAATTAGTTAATTCCCCAGAGCTGGCCCAGCCCCACCAACCTGCAAATTCCTATATACAAGCTGGCAACTGTGATCTTTCCTCTAAGCCAGCGAGAGGATTAACTCCTTCCCTATTTTAGTTTGCAGCTCATTCACAAGCTGTTCACTTTGTACATCCAGTATTTGATATCTGAATTGCTTTGATTGGACACAATGGGTCACATTGGCATGGTTTTCGTTCCCTACTTAGTTCAGCTAATTAAATCCCAAGCAAAAATAACCACAGATATATTTTTGCTGAATGTGCTAAAAAGGAACGGGCCATTCCCAAGAAGTTCTGTTTTTGTGAATGTTTCAGTTTGCTAGGCCATACACAGAGAGGACATGGGAGAAAATTAGAAGGGCCAAAGTCCAACTAGAACTTAATCTGGCTACTGCCATAAAAGACAATTAAAAATGTTCCTATAAATACATTAGCAACAAAAGGAGGGCTAAGGAGAACATCCATCCTTTATTGGATGCAGGGGGAAACATAGTGACAAAGGATGAGGAAAAGGCTGAGGTACTTAATGCCTTCTTTGCCTCAGTCTTTAATAGTAAGACCAGTTGTTGTCCGGGTACCCAGCCCCTTGAGCTGCAAGACAGGGATGGGGAGCAGAATGAAGCCCCCATAATCCAAGGGGAAATGGTTAGTGACTTGCTACACCACTTAGACACACATGAGTCCATGCAGCTGGATAGGATCTACCCAAGGGTACTGAGGGAGCTGGCGGAAGTGCTTGCCAAGCCACTTTCCATCATTTATCAGCAGTCCTGGCTAACTGGGGAGGTCCCAGTTGACTGGAGGTTAGCAAATGTGACGCCCATCTACAAGAAGGGCCGGAAGGAGGATCTGGGGAACTACAGGCCTGTCAGTCTGACCTCAGTATCAGGGAACGTTATGGAGCAGATCATCTTGAGTGCCATCATGTGGCATGTACAGCACAACCAGGTGATCAGGCCCAGTCAGCATGGGTTTATGAAAGGCAGGTCCTGCTTGACTAACCTGATCTCCTTCTATGACAAGGTGACCCGCTTAGTGGATGAGGGAAAGGCTGTGGGTGTCGTCTACCTAGACTTTAGTAAAGCCTTTGACACTGTTTCCTACAGCATTCTCCTGGAGAAACTGGCTGCTTGTGGCTTGGAGGGCATACGCTTCGCTGGGTAAAAAACTGTCTGGCTGGCCGGGCCCAAAGAGTGGTGGTGAATGGAGTGAAATCCAGATGGCGGCTCGTCACAAGCGGTGTTCCCCAGGGCTCAGTGTTGGGGCCAGTTCTGTTTAATATCTTTATCAATGATCTGGATGAGGGCATTGAGTGCAGCCTCAGTAAGTCTGCAGATGACACCAAGTTGGCCAGGAGCGTTAATCTGCCTGAGGGTAGGAAGGCTCCACAGAGGGACCTGGACAGGCTGGATCGACGGGCTGAGGCCAATTGTGTGAGATTCAACAAGGCTAAGTGCTGAGTCCTGCACTTGGGTCACAACAACCCCATGCAATGCTACAGACTTGGGGAAGAGTGGCTGGAAAGCTGCCTGGTGGAAAAGGACCTGGGAGTGTTGGTCGAGAGCCGGCTGAATATGAGCCAGCACTGTGCCCAGGTGGCCAAGAAGACCGATAGCATCCTGGCTTGTATCAGAAATAGTGTGGCCAGCTGGACTAGGGAAGTGATTGTTCGCCTGTACTCGGCACTGGTGAGGCCGCACCTCGAATACTGTGTTCAGTTTTGGGCCCCTCACTACAAGAGAGACATTGAGGTGCTGGAGCGTGTCCAGAGAAGGCCAATGAAGCTGGTGAAGGGTCTACAGCACAAGTCTTATGAGGAGTGGCTGAGGGAAGTGGGGTTATTTAGCCTGGAGAAAAGGAGGTTGAGGGGAGACCTTATCGCTTTCTACAACTACCTGAAAGTAGGTTGTAGCGAGGTGGGTGTCGTTCTCTTCTCCCAAGTAACAACTGATAGGACAAGAGGAAATGGTCTCAAGTTGCACCAAGGGAGGTTTAGATTGGATATTAGGAAAAATTTCTTCACTGAAAGGGTGGTCAAACATTGGAACAGGCTGCCCAGGGAAGTGGTTGAGTCATCATCCCTGCAGGTATTTAAAAGACATGTAGATGTGGCACTTAGGGACATGGTTTAGTGGTGGACTTGGCAGTACTAGGTTAACAGTTGGACTTCATGATGTTAAAGGTCTTTTCCAACCTAAACGATTCTATGACATGAATGCAGACATGGCAAACATGTAAAAGGAGATTTGGACTTCTGGGAGAGTCATTCTTCTCAAGTTCTAGTAAGTACTATTGATGGGGGTAAGCACTAAGTCAAATTACAGCTGAAGATGAATGCCAAATTAATAGGAACTACAAAATGCAAAGCTATAGATGACATAATTTCTTACTTTTAAAAAGCTTGAATATTTAGACTTTCCTGGTTTTCTACAATAGAAGCTGATATTTAAATACCAACAGCTGCACTCCATTCTCATAAAGAAAATCCTGCATGGGGCCTCGAGGTTAATTATCAGTGCCATCTCTTTATGTACTAAGGCTCCTCAACCCTTATTTTTCAGACCTATCTGAGAGTTCTAGCCTACAAAAGCCTTTCTAATTTGGCCATCACAGTGACACTAGAGTGCCTGTCAGTCTTATGACTACAACTCCCTAGACCAGACCTGTCTAACTAGCTGCATGTGGACCAAGTCCAGCTCATGAAGCACCATTTGCAAGTCCACCAGCAGTACTGTCCCATTCCTGCCCTCTGCCCACACTGCCAGCAGGACATGGAAGAGGAAGCATGGGTAGGAATTCTGTCCTCTAAAGGACAGAATTGTGTTCTCTAAAGTGCCTGGACAAGACCCAAGCACCTTTGCAGATGTTGGGCTATGGCATGGGGTATGAGCTCCAAAAGGCATAGCCCTGCTAGGGTGTGCCAGGGCTAGGATGTGCCATAGCTTCAACTGCCAGTTACAGTGATGGTCTCTCCACAGCTACCATACAGAACAACATTACACAGGGAGGTTGGCCAGGCGTCCTTCTGCCAGCTTGAGTGCAGAAGGGGAACAGAGTCACATAGTGTCCTTGGGTCCCCACTGAATGGCTGATGTTCATGTCAACAGAGATGCTCCGCTGGGACCAGTCTCCGACCCCCGCAGCTGAGGCAGGTCTCTACGCAAGACAACTCTCACATGAAATGAAGCTGGGGCTTGGAGGATTGCAATGTTTCTTTCTTTCTGCCCTTGCCAGCTAATCAGAGAAGGCCACTGCTTCCCAATTTTATGTTGTTTCCCCCTTCCAAAACAGGGGAAGTTTACCTGCATGAGAGTATTTCTCTTTTGTTCTTCAGGAGATATCCTGATATCCTTTAAAGCTCTACTGTAGGTTTCTGCAGTTCTCCTTTCAGAGAAAAGCAGTGTTTACTGTGACTTTATCACTGTATGATTTCTCGCTGTTTTTGAAGAAGTCCCCCTATGACAGCAGGTTTTTGAAGATGCTGGTATGCAAATGCCACTGCTGCGATTGTGTTGAAAGAAAAAAAAAAAGAAAAGTTGAGTCATAGTCACTAAAAGCACAACTTTGCACAACAGGGCAACAATTTTGAAAGGAAGAGTTTCAGGTTGTTAAAGTAACTGACTTTGACCCTGATGAAACACTAGAAACAGCTCTTTCCAATAATGATAGTAATAATCCTTTTCGCTGGCTGTAGAGAACCTCTGACACAAGTCAGAACAATTGGAACAATTCCAAAACTTTTTTTACGCCACTTTTGGCAACTTTGCAAGAAAAATGTCATATTTTCAGATTTTTTTTCCCCCAGAAGTTTAAATTTGTTGAAATTTTTCAAAAACTAAAATTCATTTGGGTTGATCTAATCCAGGGGTTTATATGAAGTATGTAAAATTGCCTGCAATCTTCTTTTAGCCAGGGAAATTTAACATTTCCCTTTCCCAGATACTGACAAGTTTTCAAAGTCACTAGAAGTTATTTTGGAATAAACACATTGATCCCCCCAAACAAGTGGACAGGTGTCCATTTATTCCAATGGACCACCATATTCTCATGTTAGCACTGAATTTGGCCTATTGTATAGAATAGGTTTAGCCTAGAGAGGAGGTGGACTTCTTGGGTGCAATGATGGCGTGTCAAGTTGTGAGCTCATTCAATCTGGCGGGGTATGGGCTGAGTGAGGCTGGCCAGGGCTTTAACAGGAGATTGTCTCGATAAGGGAACAGGATACTGCTGGAACAGCTGCTATCTATGACGCAGGCGTCGCTTTCCCTCCTATGTGAAGACATACTGACTCTGTTAGATTTGCCACTTCTTGGTTAAACATAAAACAGAGGTCTGCCTGACTGCTTGTGGCCATTGGAGAGCACAAGGCTTGTCATGTTTCTTGCTTTTTTTTCAGATAATATGTATCACTTAATCTTTTCCCCAAGCTTCATTGTAAATATTTTTCTTTGCCTTCCCTTTAGATGAATTTCAGCTCATCCTTTCTCAAGATTTGTCTCAAAAAGATGGGATCAACTGCCTTCCCATTTAACTACTTCTCCCTCCATTTCCGACACCTGTACAGGCAGCCAGGGAAAAGTACTGTGCAGAAAGACAAGAGAGGAATGGTGCTGATGGGGGTGAGCATCAGAAAGGGGGAGTGAGGAAAGCAGGCAAGAAGGAAAATGCCAGCTATGGCAGTGAAAAGAGTGAGAGAAACACAAGAAGCTTCACAAGCAGTGGGCACCCTGCCTTTTTCAGCCAGTCTCACTAGCCGGTTAACATGCAGCAACTTATCATCATGACAACTTTTAAGGGATGCAAGTGACATATTTGATTATAAACAAAGATGAGTGATTTCTTTAGTGTTGTAAAATCAACATGTTACATCACAAAGCCCAAATGCTGAGTCTATCTTGACAGCACCCCTGTAGCTTCTGCTGTGCTTGGAGAGCTGCTCTGACTACAGATGCTCAGTAGATATTCTTGTGATATTTACTACCAAAAGCTTGTGACTGAAAGCTTTGTGAACTGCCACATTCTGAATTTAGGAATAATTTTTTCATCTATTTTTACAAGCTTGTGTTGGCCCTGCATAAGTTTTTGCAACTATCTTATTGAAAAACCTTTGTGCTTCCTTTTGTGGAAGCAGGATTTAGCATTGTACAGGGGGCTAACTTATGATTGAAGAGGTACATCTTGCCATACCTGGGGAAGTCCACATGGATCCGGCCAAATTATACACTTCTAAAAAATTATATTTGTCCATGCTCACTGGTATGCTTGTCATATTCTGGCATAAATTCTTTGAAGATACCATCTGTAACAGCTTTCTTTTCAATAGTAAATAAAGCAAATAAATATTCCACAACTTTAAGTCTATTTTCCTGCTGTATCATTCTCATTATCTGGTGTTAGATACAGGAAAATAAAGTTGTGATAGTAACAGGAAAGAAGCTGCTATGCCAGTAGGCAGCTCTGGGGATAAATATACAAAGAAGGGGAACATATATTCATGCTACGATACATGCTTACATGCTAATTTAATACATGACGGCTTTTTATTCTAGCAATATCGTTTGTGCTGCCATAGTTAGAAGTCTGTGCCAGCATTTTCATTACAAATCCACTGTTCACAGGGATTTACAACTTCACTCTAAACACTGCTCTGGAATGAAACTTGGCAAATGGGTCTCAGCCCAAGAGCAATTTTTTTACCCATCCATTTGACTGTTAAGTTATAGGGGCATAAAAATATAGTTGTACTGCTTGAATAACTTAAAATGGCTTTGAATTAAAAAAATGAAATAAGTTTATGGCATGGTGTAATTACTTGTGGTATTCAGAAGAAACAACACAACAGATGAAAGCAAAAATAGCTAAGATATTGTAGGAGAGAAACAGGATATTCTAACAATGCATTTTCTCCATGATTGTTAATAAAAATCAGATTATATGCACAATTAATTGCAGTCCTGTGTCAGTTGCCTTCACTAGACAGTGCCTCACATCATGGGGAATGGTGCTAAAAATGGATGGGATCTCTTAAAAACACTGCTCTGCATGGGTAAGTATGGCAGAGCTGTCCCTGACTAGTTATCTGACACTCTGCAATAGCTCCCACCAAGTTTCTACCAACTAGAAAACTAGCTGGTAGAGAGCCTACAGGGAACAAATTACATTTGGAGACATTTCTTTGTTTGCACAGGCTCACCCAGGTTAGTGCTCTGTGCACCAAAGTGAGCTGCACTATTTCCGTGCTTGACCTGCAGTGAGGAGCATTGCAGTGAAGGTGCTTTTGGCTTCTAAGTAGGGCAAAGTATTGGTTTCTAGCTGGCTGTGAGTGGCTGAAGAAGAGCTGTACTGTATGCAGGGGAGGTGGAGTGAGGGGAAACGATGCTCCACAGAAGTGAACCAAATGGGATGTGAAATGCAAAGATAAACTGTGGAGAAAAATTAACCTGAAAAGAAAGAAAGAGAAATGGGTTAGTGAGACACTGCGACCGCTGGAAGAAAGATGCTGAGTTTCTTCAGGTTGAGCTCTGCGGCCCTCACTCTGGCAGAGCTGTCAAGGGTTTTGTGGGATTTAGACCAAGCAGGAGAAGCACCCACAAAGCACCCGTTCAAGTCTCAATGATCCTCTGCTTGCATTGTGCTCCTTTCCCTGCTTATCTGGAAGTCCCATTGAGACTAGTGAGAAATGCATGAGTAACAAGGCACACAGAGAACATACCCTTTGTGGAGAAAAATCAGAATAAAACTGAAGGACAATCCTTCAATCTTCTGTATGAGGAAAGAATAAAAAGATTAGAACTCTTCTACTGGAAAAAGACGTGGCTGGGGGTGGAGAAATGGGATGTGACAGTCCTATATGGAATAATGAAAGACAGGGAAAAAGTTAATAAGGGATAATTATCCACTGTTCCAGACAGAAAGGGCACAATCCTTTAAGTTACATCAATAGGCTTAAAACTAAACAAAGATATATGTTGTTTGGGCAAAAATGTACTACATTGTGGACATTGCAGCTGTGCAGCAGTCGAGCACCCTATTGTGCAACTCAGTGAGATGGATGCAATCTCTAACAGAGAAAGTCCCCAAAGTCCATGCTGGGGTAAGGCTTAAGAGGTTTCCCCATGTATTTTTAACACTCCTACACTCTTTCCCCAAATTCTTGCTGTTCACCCCTCTGCTTGATGTGGTCATATATAGGCTATAGTATCCCAGACAATCAGGTGTGGCCCAGTACACTTGCTCTTAAGTTCCTAACAAACACTACCCAAGCGCACAGCTGGAATTATTTTATATTTTCCATGTCACATGTTTTGACGACCAGTGCCTGTATATGTGTGCACATAACCTCTTTAGGTACCTAAATATTCATGAAAATTATATGTGCAAACAGAACCATGTACACAGATACAAGACTTTGCATTATTAAAATTGAACACTGAAAAAATCAGAGCTGCAAATGCAACAGAGACGCTATGAAAGCTTCAGCATGAAGTCTAAGAAGCTCAAGCCATGTGCTTTTGCCATACATTGCTTGAGTGGGCTGGACAATGTTATTTTAGTGTGGAATATCTTGTTCAATGTGTAGACCTCAGGCAAAAGTAGCCCAAGAAGGCTCAGGAGCTCAGCACCGTAATGCGTTGCAGGAGGGTGCAATGCAAGAAGGGAGAAAGGAATCAAAAGCAGCAGAAAAAAGACCTCAGAGCTGCTCTGCGATCCTCCTTGGATGTGCTGTGTGTGTGGTGTTTATTAGCCTGGGGCAGGCATGGGGCAGAGGAGGGGTGGTGAAAGAGTCTGGAGTTGTGTACAAGCCTGGAAAGAGAAAAGTGAATGTGTAATGGCAGCAGTGAACAGAGAGGGGAGAAAGAGGAGGAAAAAGAAAGGGCTTCCCTGTAGGGAAGGGCAATATTAGCTGGTAGGTGGAAAAAAAATTCTGGACACTTACTTCTCTCCAGGTTGTTTTCCTATGTGGCCCAGTGAAGATGTAGTTAGTGTGATGGGAACTGCCTCAGACAGTACTTTTTTATTTTCTTTCTTTCTTTTTTTTTACATGTTCATATTGCCAAAGACTTACTTGGTTTTTGGGCACACTGGTAGGTTTCCTTCAAAAAGTTTTGTTTAGTGCCTTCAGAGGACTGGATCAGTACCACGGGTTTAGGAATAAAAATCCAAACAAGTAGGCAGTTTTCTGCAGCACAGTCTAGCACTCAGCCCCTCTCCCTTGGTGGCATGCATGAGCACCAAAACCTGAGGGTCAGGCCTCTTGCATGAATTACTAACCTTATGTAGATGTCAGATGCAGGTCATTTTAAGCACAAGACAAGAGACTGGCATAATCCACCATTGTTAAATACCCAG
Source organism: Mycteria americana (assembly GCF_035582795.1). Taxonomy (NCBI): domain Eukaryota; kingdom Metazoa; phylum Chordata; class Aves; order Ciconiiformes; family Ciconiidae; genus Mycteria; species Mycteria americana. The sequence continues at coordinate 60,819,614 of NC_134366.1, forward strand.
AAAGGTGGACACAGAGAAAATTCCTGATCCAGGTGAAGGCATTTACTGCCCTGCCATTAGCTTTCTTGAAGCTAGCATTCCTCCTGAATTAGTACAAGATCAGCCTTCTTGTACAGACACTCTGAAGTGTCTGTACATTATGGCATTTTGATTGTGAAATAATGTGAGCCCTCACTTCGCCTTTTACATATCTCCCCCTGAAGTCAATGCATCCATGCACATTTGCCTTTGAGGGAAGAATTTAGCTTCTCATGTGTTTGGTCTATGAATCCTGCTGCTGCCAGATCTCTCTGCTGCCTGCTTTGTCTCTCAGTTCTTTAATACATTTTTAGACCTTGATTGGAAATTGTTAAGCCATGTCTAGACCTGAAAAAACAACATGAAAAGGTAACAAGCCTGATCTTCAAATGGTATTTTAAGTGCTGATTTACACTGGCTAAAATCTAGCCTGACAGGGAATGACGTATTGAAAATTAAATACAATGCAGTAATTTTGATCTTGGTTGTATAAATCTCACCATAATATAACATTTATTTCCACAACATTTTGTGCATACAAATATGTTAGCAAATTCAAAATCTACCCATCTAAAAGGAAATATTTGTTATAAACACAGGCTGATTTCTGCTCCTATCTATTTCTCACGCATATGCATACAGATAAATGCACACACATATACCGTATATGTACTCATTCTCTATGTAATCAGAGACACAGATAAAATAAAGCTTCTAGAGTGACAGACATTCTGCAGACAGGGTTGTTAGTTTATGTAGGCTATAGACAGAGTCGAATGGAAAATTTTGATCACTTTAATTTACTATATTCAGCATGCCTGCTGTACTCGTCCAGCACTTTTATCAAGCCCTGTGAGGTGGTATTGATTTTTTTATTTTCTATGTAGGATAAGAAGACAGAGAGTTAGGAGCAAGAGTGAATGAAGAACTTTCCTCAGATTACTGCTATTCTCTAGCTTATTGCATCCTGTCGTTTGTAGTTTCAGATGATGTCCAGTATGTCAGGGTTGCTTGAAGCAATAAACAGGGTGAATAACAATGGAAAGGCTAGATGAGAAAGATTGAAAAAGGAGAAAGAGGCAGCAAAGAAAGTAAGAAAGTGAATGTGAGAAATAGGAAAAAGGGGGGGAAAAAAACAGAGGTTGAGAAAAAGTGTCCTAGGTGTAGAGGGCTCGGTAAGTGCCTTCCTTTAAAGAAACTATAACCAGCCATGACAGTTTTTCAACCAACAGCTACACATAAAACCTATAGAACTGTGAAGGAGTAGAAGCAGTGGCTTCTTGTAGCATTTTGCTACAAGAAAAAGCCAGAAAAATAGAGAAATATTTAAGGAAGATATTCATTACACTTTCCTTTCCCGAATGATTCCTAAGTTACTGTGAAAGGATAAATCTGTCTTTTGCATCCAGTTTAAGGTGTGGTTCTAAGAACAAGCAATACCATGAGGACTTTGAATCTTCCCTTAACCTTTCTCCTGCCCTAAACTATTGCTTTTGGCTTATTCTGTTGAGTACCCTCACTGTGGCACTATAATCTGGAGCACAGCAGGTAAAGGGAGATGATTTGGGCCTGTTGATAAAAGCTGCTCTATACCCCAGACAGCAGCACCTTTGCTGACCCATGTGACAGGTCCCTGTTTAGTGTATGAGGGGGGCTGGACACACGCGGTCGTAGGGTTCAGGCTCTCGCTGCAGGGAACTGCACAAACACTCCCGGCTGCCAAAGCAGGGATCTGAGCTGGGCAGATTTCGTGATCTAGAAATGCAGATCCAAGAAGCAGATTTTGTCCTTCACTGTTGAAGGCTGTATTTTTGTGTTTAGAAGCAAAATCTTACAGGAAATGTTAATTACGCTTTCCCTTGACTTTAGATGGATAGTGACTTCCAAAGGGAGGTATGATTCTGTTCCCCAAAATTGTTTTGTCTCACAGCTTTCATCCTGGAGCTTTGTGGCACAGTTGCTACAAAGGGTAGTTTCTGTAATGTTCTGCACACCCAAAATCTGTTTGTTAAACCAGGGCAGTTACTTACCACTGGTGGCTCAGAGGGAAAATGGCCTTACAGAAATATAGCGAGTAACTCTGCAGCCTTGTTGGTATGAGTAATCCTGACTTACAGAAATAGATTCCCTGAAGTCACTTAAAAAGCTTTTGTTTTTCTACGTAGTGGCTATTACTGATTAAAATCTTGTTGTCTGTTAATCTATCTTACACCATTTACCAGTCTACATGGGGCCAACTGGCCTCAAAAACTTCCAGTTAGTGGAAAAGTTCCCTTTTCCAGGGGAAGTAAAAAGCAGGGAAAAGGTGGGCAGCCCAATCTGATGCCTTTTCTGTATTTCTTTTAGGGGACGGGGAGGAGATATCAGGTGATCCTGAGGATGGAGGGCCTCCATGGCCTCACTCTGCCCATTTCTTCACAAGGAGAAGACCTTATCCCTGGACAGCCCTAACTCAGGCTGGGGCATGAATGTAGTGACCCCACCAGGACTCTGAAGCCTCTCTTGTGCATTCCTGTCAATGACATGGAAATGAAATGTCAAATAAGGATATTTGAGGAGAAATAGACTATTAACAGGCTTTTCATGATTCTTTCTGCTTAGTAGCACAAATTTATTTCATTACTTCAATCAAAGTCATTTGCTTTAGTCATATCCTAGTTGTAAATACAGAAGTTGTGTTCTTCATTTGGGTTTAACTTCAGAGCATCTCCAATGAATCTGGCAGAAACATCAGTGCAAAGCAAACACCAGTAAGGAACAGAGTGGCATCTGTCTGTGGGCAGATTATGCCCCAGAAATTCACTATTGCAAGAAATATAATTTGACCAATGGTACCACAATTGAAGTGTAAGGATGTACCACTGCTGCCTCGACTCATGTTGATGATGACTTCTGTGCTAAAAATTACACCCACAAAAGACTGTGATAGCTCAAATGTAGACTGAATTTAGACTTGGTAGAAACAGTTTTTTTCTTTCTCTTTTTTTTTTTACAAAAAAACCCAAACAAACCACAAAACAGAAGCAATAATCTATTCTTTCCTACTGGAACAACTTCTAATGTAGTGAAAGATTGTTTACAGTTTAACATTGTAAGTATTATGTCAGTGGGATGCAGAAAATCAAACTGACTGATAATGGGAAATTTTCTTTTCAGATTTTAATTTTCCAAACTGAGAACATCTCTGAAGTTAGAAAATACAGCAAAGTAAACTGTAGTTATAAAATTTAATAAATATCCTTGTTCCAGTAATACCTCCAATTACCTGTGACCTAACATCTTAAATGTGAAAACTGTCCTTTTATCCTCTTTTATATCTAGCATTAAAACATAAAAGATTCATGAATTTCCATTCAAATTCTGAATGGCTGCTTGGTTCAGCATATTTATCTTCTTAAGCTGTTGCTATTTTTGATGACTCGAGGGGTAATGGTTGTGGAAAGTTACGGGAACGGCTGCTCTGATGGGGCTCTGTGTGTAGGAAGCTGAATACTCACAGGTATCTGAGCATCTTCAGGGTTGCAGAGGACCCTAAGCTTGCAGCAGGCAAGCCCAGCTCCTTGCAGGATATATTCTCTGACATTAAGAATGTAATTTGCTTGTGAGTAAGAGATTGCTTGCGAGAGAGAATTCCCAGCCCACTGCTTGTAGCTCCCTTTGCTTGCTCTTGTTTTATATGCAAACTTCAGTCAATCAGAGAGTCATAAAAAATACTGTATGACATATGTGACTGACCCCAGAATGGCCAACAGTCAAAACTCTTCCTCACTGAAGGGAATTTCCTTATCCAACTCACAAAATAGGTTTTGTTTTCAAATAAGTGGTAAACAAAAAAACCCTGACTGAATCGGTGGGGTAATGTAGACACAATAAATAATTTAATCTCCTCTCACTATTGTGATGTAAAGGGTGTAGCCTGAACAACCATGAAGTTCAGCACTAAACAGTTGATTTTAATTTGGCACTTTTTTTTTGATACTGCTGGAATTTGGGGTGAGAGGAGGAAGGGGGTGAGAGGAGGAAGAAGACTAGTTTTTCATATCACTGGTGTATGACAGTCATTTTGACTTTCTCTTCTTTTTGCTGAATTTGAAGTTCATTAACATGGTTTATTTGTGTACTCATTAAAAAATATCACAGTTCAAAGCAAGAAGATGAGTGAAAAAAATTTTCTGCCAGTGACAGAAACCACATAAACCTAGCATGCCAGAAAAACCTCCAGTTTTATATGAGTATCAAAGAGGAGAACTTGACACAGATTGGGAATTATGTTTGTTTTGTCAGTTCTCATGTAAGCAGCTTTTAAATCCCCTATAATGTGAAAGTGGTAAGTGAGTATCCTTAACTTCTACTGTCCAACATTTCACTAGGTCAGTAAGTCCCTTTCTCTGTTGAGTATCTAACACTTTTATGTGTACAGAACAGAAGTAGCCAGAGGTGTGGGCAAGTTAAGCTGATGGAAACTGCATTGGGCTATTCTGCTTCTGATCCAGTGAGCCAGTCATTCCTCTCGCTCAGGGATTGTGCGGCTGCAACCATGACCACCGTATTACAGCAAGGGAACTTAATTTCAGTGGTTTAAATCAGGGGTGTGTGTCTCTCTTGCATGCTTGCATAGGATTTTTTGGTCAGAAAGGCCAGTTCTTGTGGCTCTGCCTTCCATAGGAAAGATACACTGAACTTGGTGGGTGTCCATGTATTACTAGGGTGGTGACAGAGGTACTCAAGCAGGGAAAATACCCTGAGTGTTAGAAATAGTAAAAGACGTTCAGAATGCCAAAAGGGTACATACAGCAACTACTACCGCTTTAACAACCAGTCACAGGCTGGAGCTCTTTTTGACATGTATGGTAGGCAGAAATTCTTTTTCATTAAAGATTGCAAGAGTCTGCCATTTTATCAGGGTTTCTAATTAGGAATGAAGCATCAGTACTTTGAAGTGATTGACTTTTTAATTATTAGTATTCTTTTCAGTGAATTAGATTTTAAGTTTTTGCATTGAAAGTTTTATTTTGACATATTTAAGAAAAAAAAAAAAAGAAATGGAAACCAATTAATTAAAAAAAAAACCAACCCACAAATTCATTCTGACAGAGCTGAAGCAGAATATTTTGTTCATGCCCGGATTTATTTTTTCCAAAGCAAAGTTTCTGCTAAATTGACAATATTTGTAAGTCAGGGGAAAATATTATTTTATTAAAGTTTCTCATCCCAACTTATGTCCAAGGGACACTTGTGCCACAAGTGTTACAGCCATGCAAAAGCCACAGTGAAATTTTGGTAGAAGTGATGCCATACACACACAAAAATACTAAAAGCATAAGCTAACAAGTCCATGCACAGACAACATGCATGTGGTATGCTCTGCATGCTCAAACTTAAAATACAAGCCAAGAGCTGAAGATGGAATACAGCACACAGTAGGTTTCAAAATCAGGTCATTTATTTATATACACTTTAATAGTCATTTAAAGTACTTAATTTCAGAAGATTTTGTGCCTCAATTTTTATAGTGAATCAATGGAATAGCAACAATACCTGTTTTCTTTGAGAGAATGCTATGACATGGTTATTATCACCACTGTACACACAGCACCTGAATATGTACACAGACACAGCTACTTGCCTGTGCATATTAAGCAATCACTGCTCTATCTGCATTAACAACATCCATTTCAACACAAAACCCTTCGTTTTATTCATTGGTATGAATACTCTAGGCAATACAATGTTATGCCCATATTTTATCTTTTTTTCCCTGTACTTCAGTGGTTTTGCCAGAAATAACAACACACTTAATTACAGAGGAGTCTTAGCAGGGAAATGATATAGAAGATTTGGGAGTTTTAATAGCTTTTGTCTGTTGAAAAATACAAGTGAGATCACATTACTCGAGTAACCAGATTTTAAAAAACCTAAAAATTAAATAAATGGTTTCAGTTGATTTAGGCTATTTCCAAACAGTAATGCAAAGTTGTAACAGAAATAATTTAGACATAGGTAAAGAACCTTCAAAATCAATAGTGCTGGGAGAAATGAAACATATGCTGATGCAATCAAACAGAATTTAATTTCATATAAATGTTAGCAAATCTATATCACATTATAACTGCAAAAACTTCATTTTCATTGATTTATAATGTATTATTATTGTTTCCACCAAACTGCCATAGACAGTCATTTAAGCAGCTGCCAAGTGCCTTAAAGGTAAATAAAGGGTGTCACTGACAGTGTTGGCTTATAGGAGTTTAAGAGACCAATAATTCACAAGTGCAGCAGGTGTGACATTCTGTATATTCATTAGTCTTTTATTTTAATCCTGTTGTCTAAGTCTTTTCACAGAATCACAGAATCACAGAATCGTATAGGTTGGAAAAGACCTTTAAGATCATCGAGTTTTATAGTTTTTCATGAGAGGAGGGTCAGTTGCAGGTTTCAGAGGGGAACCATAAAGGTTAAAGTGTGTTTGTGCTAGCCTGTTCCCCAGAGGGGTGGGCAGAGCACTTTCATTAAGGAACCAAACGATAGAAAAATACAGTAAGATGTTGGCGGACAAGTCCTGGGCTAGAGACATGTTGGCAGGTCTGTTCCTCCAGAAAGGAGCTAAGGAGTAGTCTTGAAATGTAACCCAGGCTATGGGTCAGTATACATTTAATTAACGCACAGCACCTAACCCCTGGAAGTTTTGATCGTCTCCTACTGTCAGATGAGTAAAACAAATATGGTTCACATATGTTTGGTAGAACAGGCTGGAGTGCACCCTGTTTTAATATGTATTTAATGCTAGTGGTGTCAGTGGGGCTATTTACTCTCAAAACTGGGACTGGGAGAACATTTTTTGAACAATGTTTTATTTGCTCTGAGATGCAGCAAATGCTCAGGGACTGACTAAACTACTCCTAAACTCAGAACAAGGTTTTAAACAAAAGAAAGGGTCCGAAAAAGCCAATCTGTTTTACTACAATATTTTCAAAGTCCAATGGTTTGGTCTTCCACTTCCAAATGAATGTTTCATTGAAGAGAATTGCAAAAATTTCATTAAAGATTATTAAAAAAATTAAAAGTTGAATTTATCATGCTGAAACAAACTTTCTGTTTTCAGGTCAAATAGAACAGCAAAAAATGCGAGGTCAACCAATAACAACTGTTAAAAGACTGAAAATTGTTTTGGCTTGATACAAAATCTTCCACACACAACTTGTGGTTTAGTCAGCAAACTAAAAAAAGAAAAAATTATCACTGGTCTCCTTATGCCTATAGTTAGGAGCATAATTAAGCACCCTGCTAGACCAGGCTCTGTTTCCTGCTCAGAAAGTGAACACATTAATTCTACAGTCAGTTCACTTTCTGTTGTTTCCTACATCCCATGTACCAGAAATACAATTGTAGTGTTTTTAAAAATCAGGTACCTTGAAGCATCTAAGGTGTTTCTTTTCAAAACAGGCTTGAGACCTTCATGTTCATATTGACAGATGTTAAACAAAGATAACCCCCAAAACCTCTTTGTTTTCTCTATCATGTCTGATGAGTCAAAGTTTGGATTGCCTTGTGGATATGCCAGTTTTTTGTCAAAGAGGAAAAATGGTGCATTTGTTGTTTATATTTTATTGGTGAGGAAGGAGAATGAAATCTTGGGAAGTAGCACCCCTTATTTCACTACATTTACGGTGCTGCAATATATGTATTTGTGTTTATGTATAGTATGTGCTGAAAAAAGAGATGCTATTGCCAAGCTCCCATCCCTGCCCAGAAGAGGTGCAGAAACCTGTTCAATAATTCAGGCAATGATGACCTCAGAAGTATATGTGTCTGTTATCTGCTTTGGCTCATGTGATGTGAGTTTTGGCTTATGGTGAAAGTTGGCCAAGCCAAAGTAAACACACACATACATACATTTTGAGGTAATTTTTGGCCATTGAGATCATTCAACCCTTTCAATATTTAGAGGAGAAACAAGATTTGCCATGGTCATAAACATTTTCTTTACTTTTTCCTCTGTTGCAGCATGATTACTTTAGGTAATAAATCCAGCCAACAAGGAGCTAAAGGACAATTATTGCACACTAACAGCATATGTTCAGTGTCACACTAGCAGGGCTTTATACAAGTAAAAACTTGACATACAGGCTAAAAATTGACAAAAATTGACAACAGGGGATGAATGTGGCGGTCTCAGTTCACTTTGATGTAGATGCGTGTTCTTTACCACAAAAAGCATAATCTCACCTGGTTGTTACTGGCCTTACAGAACTGGGGAAACAGCAGCATAAAGCACCATCTTAGACTTACTGTTAGTGTTTTATGTACAGCTCTCACACATCTAAACACAGGCTTGCATTACTTCCACTGTAAAGCATAGTGCTCCTTCTAGGACAAGTCTAGCATTCAAGGGTGCCTGTTGGTTGTATTTCAGTTTTCATGACTTTCAAATTCACTGCACCCCTTGCCAACCAAAACTCTTTCACAGCAAAACAAACAGCTCCTGGTTTTCCTGGTCCCAATCCAGCATGGTGACTCTTCAGCATGTGTATTTGCACTCATGTTGATTCCCATTATTACCAATGGACCGAAGGTCCAATCTAATTGATGCAGCATGACAGGTTTTGGAAGCAACAAATCTGAATTATTGAGAAAATAAAGCTTCCACAAATGGGAAGGGAACCATGAATCTGAAGGCTGATTTGGAAGACAGGACATCACATGGATGTTGGGGAAACTGAGATGCAATGTCTGCTTCAGACAATTGCTATATAATCTCAAGTGAATCATATAAACTCAGTGGTGTTTTAATTTCCAGTCTGTCAAGTGAGGCTAATATTTTTCTTCTTGACAGAGTTGAAATCTGTTAATGATACAGAGAGACTCAGATAAATGCTGCCAGATTCAGGAAAAGGATACGGCAGGAATCGTGCTTTTGGAAAGTGAATGTGTAACAGGAATACCACAAAGCAGCTGGTAAAATTTATGCTGGCAAAATATATTTATATATATATTTAAGTTTGCAACAGAATCTCCTTATTACATAAAATACTGAGTAAGGCAAGGAAAGGCAAAGCCATGAAAGATCCCCAGAGGACTTACAGTGAGAATCATATTCAGCAAGATGCAGGATGCACACCATTTTGCCTCATAAAAATTATGTTTATTAGTGTAGACTTTGGATAGGAAGTAGTGCACACAGATAGGAACAAATGCTTACAGCAAAACAGTTGGTGCTGAAGACCTGATGTCCATTATATATAAATTTTGGTTTTATCTCATAGTAGCTTGCACCGGCTGAATGTCCAATTGCTACTTGTGTGCATTAAGTGCACTCTCAGACTGCATATTTCAGTTTATTGTCCTCAGAAAAGAAACCACAATGCTCCACAATGCAAACCAAAGCTCACAAAGCATGGACAAGTGCTACCGAAGTACACTCCTGAGCCAAATTAAAATACTCATACAGACCTGTCCAAACTGGTCTCAATCTGGAGCTCTAAGTCATTAATTTTGGTGAGCAGAAACCAGTCCCTAAAATTCCATCCAGTTTTACACTCTTTATTAATCCATTATTGTATCTTTGAATACATATGCTCCGTTACTATCAGATTTTCATGTGGATATCATACAAGCTACCTGCAAGAAGTCTTGCAATGGAGTGGCAACATAGGTTATACTGGCACTGTAAGGGAAAATTACCCAAAGCCATCTTTCCTCCATTGCCTACCCTTTAAACCCAAATTCTTCTCTTCCTCTGATTATTGCAGGTTATCCAAAGAGAGGGTATTATAATAATCTGTATTAATCTGGTGGTGATGGTGTGGATCTGCAGTTCTAGCAAGCTCTGCAGAGGTGTAGCTCACAGGTGTCAGCACTTAGTGTTTAGTCAGGATCATTCCTGTGTTTTTAGTGTCTAGCCTCAGAAATTTGATTGTAGTCTGGATTCATTGCAGAGTTACAGTGCTGAAGATTAACAACAGAGAGCTTAATATGAGTCAAGAAGAATGGCAGACAAACTAGGTTTCTCTCCATCAGGTGTCTCAGACATTTCAAAAGGTAACACACCACAGAGACTCATATTTGACATATAGAAATAAAATAACTAGGACTGAAAAGAAAGATCTGTCCCGTGTAACTACACGGGACAAATAAAGTATAAATGTTGTTTGATTACCTCAGACCTGGGTCTAGCACAGGGGAATTTGATTCCTAGTGGTGAGTTCATGGTGCGTTGGGAAGATGGGCTATTCTACGTTTGCCAGGATTGCCTTGCACAAGTGTGAATCTGAAACAAAAAATCAGATCTTTGCTTTTTTGCCATTTAAGTTATTCTGGTAATAACATATATAGGCATTGACAGCAAAACCATGCAAAAGATGACCTGGCTGCAGAGTACTATCATTTTCCTTTAGCAAAATCAAGTGAGAGCATCCTGCTTTCCCCAAACCCCCCATAAAGAAGCACACAGCACACCTTTTTCTCTCTTTGTTAGAGGAACCAAAAATATTGGTGCTGGATTAGTAAAAAAGGAGACTTAAAATTTCCTGGGTTTGGTTCATGTGACAATCTCAAAAACACACTTCCTGAGCACCCTAGGTAAGGGGAGGCCCTGCTGGAAGTCTCCCAGTGCCATACAACTTACATATCAACTGTCTGTTGGGCAGATAACTGAAGCATTGCTTGGTTTTGGACTATTTTCATCTGAAAAGTTATTTTTAAATAGAGAACCCAACTCTGTAACCTTTATTCCCACAAATATCCTCACTAAAGTCACTGTATTTTTTTTTCACTAAAATAAGGTCATTAATGTCAGGGAGAAGGTTTGGATTAAGAAACAAACTTTTTGAAATAAATCTTCTACTGCACTGTACATCAGTTTTTATATATTTCGGCAGTATATAACCTATTATCACGTATATGTAAGATATCTGTTTGTACATTATAGGAAGGAGATGATAGATAAATACTGGTTTTAAAAATGGAATAGAGTATCATGGGACAATCAAATATGTTGGAACATGTTGACATAAAATGTAGAATTTCCTGGACCCAGGGATTTAGCTGTCAAAGTAAGAACATGTTCAAGGTTTGATTGTCCTCTCTCCTTACATGAGCAGGCCTCCCATTAATGTCAGTAGAAGTTATACACACAAAAAGAGAAGATAATAGACATAAGTAGTAAACAGAGTAGGAGAGTAGAAATAGACTCCAGTGGAGCTAGAAAATGCATTGTTCCCTTTTCTTTCCTCTGCAGAGCTTGCATCATTGTATTTTTGTGCATTTCCAGGAAAGCAAAATTTTGAATTGTAGAAACATATTTTGACTAGTTCTTATCTTGAAGAAATGCCATGTGAAATGAAGGATAGATGGATGCTAGACTGACAGCTAACATATGATAAAAATAAAGCAGTTAACAAGCTCCAGTGAACACAGGTGGGCAGTGAAGCAAAGTGTCTTAACATATTAACCTATACAGTGTGGCTCCTGTGCAGTTTTTCAAAGACATCTTGCTGTTTTCATTACTGAGGGAGTGACAATTACTTTTCAGTACTTTTTTTTTTTTGATTACTGAAAACCTTTATTATGTGTTCAGCAGAGAATAGCCCTTGCAACTATGCAAGCTCCATTCTTTTATCTGTCGCTGATACTATTGATAAATAGCAACAGTGGAGATAATAACATTTAAATAAGACTGTGGGGTTTCTCATTAAACTTAATTCCCTTCTTAGCCAAACTTCTGTTTTCCTGATGGACATTCATTGACTTTGGTGTTACTCTTAAGTTGTCCTGGAATGGAGAATCAAGCTTATTTGCCTTAACCCTCCACAAGTAAATCAGTGTTCATGTAATGGTTATTCCTCTGTTAGAGTCCTTTCACCTTAGCACAATACAAACAACAATAGTTCCACAAATAGTCTCCTAACAGACAACCCAACCCATTTTTTCTTATCTTCAAAGGATTTTGTGCTGTCAAGCAGACTGAACTGCAGATGACACTGTCTAGTTAAAGCTTAGCAGGCAATGCTCTGGCAACCTCACTGCGATTTTTCCTTTTATATATCAAAATCTATGCTTGAAAATAGTATGTGCATGTGACTTGGCACAAGACACTGAAGGATCACAGGGGCTCTGGTTCATCAAAAGCAGCTAATACTACCAGTGTGCTTTAAGTTCAGTCTGGAAATGAATGAGGCAAGCACAATTACTGGTACTGTGCCTAAGCTCACCTCCTGTATGTACAGTGGCAAACCCTGAGGTCTTAGCCTCCTGAACATCCACATGGGGCAAGATTTTGAGTATTCTGTGGTTCCTGTGCTGTCTGGATGCTTAGTCTGATTTCTCTGAAAACTAGGATAGCTGAGGAGAGGGTGTGGTGCCTGCCTGACTTTAGCTCTAAGAAGGTCATGGTCAACACATGCACATTAGTATTGAAGTACTATAACATCCATGGGTTAAGAACAGTCTTGGGCTCCATTTTCATAGCAGCCTCCTAAGCTAGTGTGCCTAAGGTATTTGTTCCACCTTGTAGCTCCAGTAGTGCTTTTCTGTGATTTTTTTTTTTCCAAGTTCTGTTTCCTTGTCTCTTATCCCCTATTACATTTCCTTTTTTTTTTTAATCACAGATCTGTCTCATAATTTATTTAATGACATTTCTTGTCATAATAGTAATTAGAATCTTATTAAAGTTATTTTACACAAATGCTATGGAGCTCCTGTCATCAGAGACTGCTTTGTCTTTTGCCAAAGGACAGAGCTAAGCCAGTGTTATTTAGACCTGCAGGCTGTTATTTAGGATTCAGTGTAGTTCTACAGCCCCTCGGTGCTTGACTGCTGGAGGGAGAGAAAAGGTAATGGAAGGAAGTTTTGAGATTCGTGATGGGCACTGAGAAAAAGGAAGAGGTGTTGTCCATTGAAAACATGGTTGAAGGTGAACCTGAGCATCAGGGCCTCCAAGGTGTTAGCAATGTCCCATTTCAGGGAGTGTAACACACTCAGAACTTGTGTATGTTTTTAGGTGAGACTGAGAATATCTGTTCTGTAGACTGAACTACATCTGCTCATTTATGACAATAGCATTCTCAAAACCACTGATCTTCTCAGACAGTGTTGAGTTATTCCCTTAGAGTGAGCAGGAAGGGAGAAAGCAGCAGCATCACAACAACAGATTTGTCCAGCAGATTCCTCCATTGCACCAGGTTTGAATCTGTCATCCCTCCAAACTGCACTGCCTTCAGCTTTTTAATAGGAAGAAGAGAAGGCATGTCAGGAGTACCTGCCCTACCAGTACAACAAATGTTGATATAGATACATTTCCAGTTTTCCGTCAGAACGTGCTTTCTTTTTGGATACAGGCACCTAAGCATTAATTTTATTCCTTACAGTATAGCTGCTAAATTATGCACACATCATGGACCGTTTTGAGACATCTTTATTGTGTTTAGTATGAGGACTGGAATTTCTGTATTTGATGTTTTCCATGATTTAAAATATTTCTTGTTTGTGTATGCTTCTCCTGGCCACTATACCAAAGGAGGAAAAGAAGAAATAAAAAGCACTGAAAGTGATTCAGATGGTCCTTTGGTGCACGTGGCAGACTCAAAATCATACTGCTATTCATGAGAAGCCAAGCGGTCTGGTTGGGTAAAACTCTTGCGGATGGCCTGGCTCAGGCAGTCGGCTTGTTGTCATGCTTGTGTTCCTTGAATGTCTATGCTGCTGCTACTTAGAGATCAGAGAACCTGATCTTGTGTCTTCTGAAATCATTGTTATTTTTGCAATAAGCTTCACTGAGAGCAAGGGCAAACCCAGAGCACGTGGCAGAGGAGGCAATGGATGGGTATGTATGATGCAGCTGCTATAGCTGAGATTTACATGACCCATTTCAAGGACAATACAATAGTCTTTCTAACAGGGCTGCCATAATTTAGAGCTGCTCTTACAAGCAGTCAGCTGACACTGAGGGCTGTCATGTGTCACACAATATCACACTGCATCCTTGTCCTTCTTGAACAGGTAGTCTGCATCCCCAGCAGATAACAAGGCTACAAACAGTGCAGAAGTTGTAATGACTTTTTTTTTACATTCCTTCTAGCACAATTGTAGTAAACTAAAGCATCACACACACTATCATTTCTGGGCAGGCTCAGAGCAAATATTCCCATCATTCTCTACTACAGGGAGAATACAGTATATCCTGCTTACACCTGGATACCATGAAGTGCCTCATCTATCCCACAAGATTTCCCCCTCTGTTTTCCAGACTTCCTGAAAATATTAGCCACCTGTTTTCTCCTCTTTTTCTATCATCCTCTCATGATGTAGGCTTTGCTCCATCCCTCCCTGTGACTCTTCTTTTATAAGACAGTCCCTCATTATTCCTCACACTGGGTTAGCAGTGTACACACCACAGTGTACTGCCCAAGCTTCTCTGTTTACTTTCAGCTCTCTCTCACTCTTCTGTCATCCTCCAACAGACAGAAATACTCTGCATTCAGATTATGTTTCCCCATTCTCCACCCAATCATTGTTCCTATTTCTTTCCTTTTTACTCAGGTCTCTGGCATCTGTCCTTTTTCTCTCCCCTTACTGATATCTCTGCATCAACCACTAGTGAGATAAATATTTAAGATACTGGTATTTTTAAGCTGACATAGGAAGGTGGACAGTTACTGAGATGTGATGTTTTTGTCACATTTCAAGATATTTATCAGCTGCTAACCCCAATTTTTAGGTCTATAGGTAATTTCAGGGCTGGCTGAAGCTTCCTGCTCAGTTTGCAAGATATCTGGGTGTCAGAGCCTGTACTTACCCCTTAGGAAAAGGTGTGGCTGTCTATACTGGGAACTATGCAAGTCTGGGGATGGAAAGGTACATATGGTGTGTGGTTCACTCATGCCTTGACACACACTCTGGAAGTGTCTGAGACACTCATCTGGATATGGGAACACAGGCAGAGCTCTATCATTTTATCTCCTTCTCCTTTCTGACCTTTGCCTCCACAAAGAGGTGAAATCTGCGACATTCTCGGGTATTTAGGAGAAGGTTGGAAGGAGCTTACACAATGCTGAAACACTGCAGACAGGTTGATATACGCTGTCATTTTGGGATTAACACTTTGAACATGTAGCCATCAGGTATGAAAATCTTTCTACCCCAACCTATGTCAGTGTTGCAGAGACAGCTGTAAATAATCTAGCTGTATTAAGTTTTTCAACATGGCTCTACTGTGCTGCAACAGCAGATCCGAAATTTTTGCAAAGCCCTATGGAGGGGTTGCATGTTCACATGTACATAGTGATGGCCATATTGGCTCAGATGAAGGATATGTCTAGCCCAGTATTCTGCTTATCAATGGTCATAAGAGGATGCTGAGGGGAGGGAGGGTAAAGACAGTACTGGTACATATGTTCATTTGATGTGCCTCCTGTTATTTTCAGCTCAGAAGATTTCCTGGTCATGGTGTTTGTCTATTTAGCAGTCTTCAAAGACTTTTTCTTCCACGTGCTTGTTCAGTTTCCCCATTAGAACTATGAAGAGCTTTGGACTCCCAAACATCCTTTGCCAAAGCATTTCCCAGATGTGTTACCTGCAGCATGAAGAACGTTCTCCTTTCATTTGATCTGAACCTGGGTCCTAAGAGCTTCACTTGATGTCTGTGTTAAAGACTGTGTTTAAAGCTCAGGTACTGGAAGAGGCGATCAACAGGCAACGCCTATTCACCATCCTTGTGTTACCACCTCACATTGCTGTTTTTGCCTTACTAAGCTTTATTCTTGCAAAAGAAAAGCTTCTAAGAGGCAGCGAACATCCACTTGCTGTGTCTAATCTGTACTGATTTTGTGAAACTAAATTCTTGGAAATCTGTCTCCTTCCCTCCCTCCCATAGCCCAGGCCAAATGGATGCTCTAATTCAACATAGCCCTGCAGCAGCCTCCACCATTGTGTTCATGTAAACTTTGAGTGCTAGCTTAGAGCAAAAAAGACTTACATAAGTGATGCCCTTGGTCTTATGCATAGAGCCATGATACATGATGTAAAGCACTCCCTTTCTTCCTTAATTGCATAATTTAAATGTATTGCATTTCTTTTTTGGCAAAGAGGTCCTTCTTTCACATGTTGACTGCAGGTTCTTAAGTCTGTGCCCAAGTGGCCACAGAGTGCTCCATACTGACTGACCCTTCACAGCTATGCTTTCAGAAGAGATTGAGGAATGTATCTCAATTTGCAGGCATTCAACTTAATACACTACAGAAGTACCTGATTTATCAGCCAGGGTCTACCGCCCTCTGGTAAAAAATGAGGTTAATTGACAATGTCTCAGGCCAGACATCCAAACTGTGACAATGTAGATTAATTAAAAAAAAAAAAACAAACTAACAAAAACAAACCACAGGAAACTATTGTTGAATGGGGATCTCGAGATTCAGTCCATTACTAAAAATAATTAAGGATGTAGATTATTTTAATAACCCATCAGATGCTTTCAGGAGATATAATAAAGCTTGCTGGATTCCTTCCACAGAGGCAGCTTGAATATGAAGTGCTTCTGATTTTTAAACACCAATAGATACAGGTACTGGGACCTCCTCTTTGAGCATCACCCCGGATGGCTGGACTCACACTTTGCCCATTTTCTAGGTTCTACACTATTATTTCTTTGTGGGGTAGTGAACGCCCTTTGGTTGAGTAGACCTTAGACTTTATATCCTTCTGTCTGTCCACTACTTTTCACTGTTGACAAACACCTCGAACAGCTTTTCCATAGGTGCTTCTTAGAAGATCAACTATAAGTCCTTTCACTGTGAATTCAATTTTATTTTATTTGCCTAAACTAAGTAGGTGAGATTTAGTTGCTTTGAATTTTACAAATAATTTTAGTCTGTATGAGTGCTGTCTGTGGGTATTCACATAGTTCTGTGCCCATAACTGTTGATATGGTGTCTTTTATGAAACTCCTACAGATGTACACACACTCTTCAAGGGGAAAACAACAAAAACAACAACAAAAGAAATAAAAAAAGAAAACAACACTGTGCTTTGAGTTATAGCAGCAGCCAAATACCTCCTGAAACTGGTTAACTTACATGCATCTTGCATCTTCCTTAAGGTTAAAAAGAGCCACTTCATTTTAAAATAATGTAATAAAAACACTGCTGTCAGGCTGAGACCTTGTCTGCCAAGCCTAACCCTCAGATGAAGTTTTACAGCCAAGGTATAAATCCCTAAAAACCAGAGCTGGTAGTGAGGGTATAGGCAGAACCTTATCTAAGGAGTCCTGTCCTGGTGGGGAGGGGGGCTCAAAGCGAGGGTTTCAAAACAAAGACGGTTTGATAGCAGAGCCTCAGTTGCACAGATAGTTTGGACATACACGGTAAGCATCATGCTAGTTTATTTATTTGTTTATGAGTGTTTATTAACCATCAGGGTTTGTATATTCTCAACCTCCCTTTGATCCTTTTTTTAAAAAACAAGAGCTCTGCCATCTGTAAACATTTCTGTGCTGACCATGCCTTTGGCTTAGTTAACATATGAAATCCATAAAGGCTTATTTTTTGATAAAAGAAATGGCTAAAGACAATTGACATTATTGTTTGAAGTTCATGGCATTTCATGCTAATTTAGTAATGTAGAAACGGAACAGAGGCCTGGATTTGTGTAAAGAACTTGTCCAAGGTTGTAACCCTTAACATATTTTGTACATGCTTTCTTTTTCTGTTTTTGTCTCCTATACAAGAAATTTAATATGATTTTGATTACTTTCTGATGAGTTGTAATTTTGGTAAGTGCAACTTCAGTATTGAAGTTTTCTGTCACTGCTATATTTGGGCAATGATTTAGGAAGACTGTATTGTTCAAATAATAAAAGACTGTATTTAGAAACATCACTGAAAGACAAAATATTCCTACTGTGTACCTAAAACTGTGTTGATCCATGTATAATGTTTCTCAGAACATTCCGGTCCAAAATAGCTTCAATACTGAGTGGAGGAAGAGCATTCAAGACATCTAAGTCCCCTTCTTGACTCTGACAGACTGCCACTAACTTACAACATGACTTCAGTTGAGTCACTTAATCTTTCTGTAGTTCACATTATCTCACCAGTTGTTAAAAGAGGATTGAAATCCATATTAACTACAGAAATACCATGGGACTTTACCGATCAAAATAGAAGGAGTTACAGAGGTAGCTTATGGTTTGCAAAAGGTATGAGCAGATTTCTGAATGAAAAATATTGTGTCCATATATCAAAGATACTGACTTTACTACAGCTAAGACTGTTTTTTTGGTATAAGCATGGTTATTTGGTTAGTCTGTGTATACCCATTCAATGAGTTGGGAGAAAGGTCTACATACCAAAGTAATGTGACAAGCTGGAGCACCATAAGCATCTTAGAGTGATAGATTCGGTGCAGCTTCTACCCATTCTATTGATGGGGCCAAGGTCTTCACACAGACAGGGTCATAACCTTGGGCCAGTCAAGGATAATAATGGTCACTTTTGTCATTTACATAATGAGGAGCAATGATGCGGTCCCCATGTGTTGATGTGAAGGACAGATCCACTCTCTCAGATAAAGCAGAACTCGGGCACTTTTGACAGGTGAGAAGCGTATATATGCATGAAACTGTTCCAAAAGCTGTATTCTGTAGTGATCAAAGATTTGCTAAAGGTAACAGTGCAGAACACTAAGCAAGAAACTGAGCTGCAGCATTTATTTTATGAGTCAACATTCCAGAAGTAACTCACAGAAATATGAATGGGGAGCTACAAATTGGGAAGTGTCAGCATGGAGTCCAGACTCGCTGGAGTTTGGGACTCCCAGAATCCCTTGATGGAGAATAACAACAGCAGCAATACCCTCTAGTACGCTGAAATGGAATAAGTGCTGGCAGGTTGTAGCAACATGGATACCCCCGTGCATAGCCATCAGCCTGAGAACAGAGTCCTGGCTCTGGCTGACCCTCAGCACTGTCCCTGTTCCAGGGTTACATATCAGTGCAAACGATGTTCAAACCTCAAATATTACAATCAAGTTTTCCACACTAGGATTTAGAAAATGGGAAGCCTTGCTGCTCTAGTAAAAATGTCGGTATATGAGGGACTTCAATCACAAAGCCTCTCATTCCCTCTATTGTCTCCATAACCACAATGAATATGAACATGTTTGCTTCCATTCTGTGCATCTGGTAGTTCCTAGGACTTCTGACTGAACCTGGGTCAGTGGTAATACCACAGTAACATCCTACTGTGTTTAGAATGTACACCCAGCTGTGTTTGTAATTTTTAGAGCTGAAACACAAGCTGCAGCATCTCAAGGAATAACAGGGGAAACAAAACAATGCAGCAAGCTAGCATCCATCATGTTCTCTTTCTGTTGCCTCCCAGAGCTTTCATTTAATTTTTCAGTGAAAACTTTTGTGTCTGTTAATAGAAATTCAATCAGCTATTTGAACAGTAAACCCACGATGGTTAGCACAAGAAGAAATACTACTAACAGGACAGTGGAACAAGTCCTGAAAGCTCAACTGAAAATCTACTTGTTAAATCCTGTTCAGAATGTACCATGCTACAAGATGTTTCTGCAGCCTCCTAGCTAGTAAATATCATATCTACTCTGCTTTAAGATATAAGGCTTAGTTCACAGTTTTTGTCTTCATGTTCCTTTCAAAGCTGGGAGTGAGTGCACATTGCTGTATTGTCCCATAGCAAAGGTCCATCTAGCTCAGCGCCTTGTCTCCAACACAGGTAAGGAATGAATTAGTAGACAAAAGTTTAGGAACAGGGTAAGCGTTCAGCACTGCCTCCTTGAACTATTCTCCCAGCTTCTGACAAATTGTGTCTCAGAAAGCTCCTAAACCAGAACTTGTATTTTTGTGCTCTATTTCTCTGGTTTGACATGTGTGGGGAGGGAGGTATTTTTCTGCAACTAGGAAGGAGACTTCTTCCCTATTAGATGCAGAATAGATATATAATAGTCCCCCATGTTTTGGTTAGTTGCCTCAGATATTAACAGTAGCGAGACTGAAGTAGCGCAAATGTCCAGCCTCAACTGGACAAGCCTATCTGGGACTGACAAGAAGTTGCAATGGATGCTATAGTCATGCTTCTATAGGCTATAATCTTTGAAGGCTAGAATGGTGACTGTGGATTTATAGCTTCAGTCTTAAAGAGGGGACCCATGCATTTTGCTGCTTTTTGTGAAGTCATATTCAAGCTTAGGAACCTAAAGTTAGGACCTATAATCCGTAAATCAAAATTCTGCTTTGTGAAAATGCAGACTATAGACCTACGCAGATGAACCGTTTACAGAGAGTTCTCCAACACTGGCAAGAAAAGAATGGAAGGAACTAGAACTGGAAATGCTGACACTGGGACTTTGCTTGTTGGGGCAGTAGCACTCTCTCTGCCTTTTTATAACACCATATGCTTAATATTTAATAAGTACTCATCTGCTTCATATTTGAGGCTTTGTTTGTAATGTACCATTATTGTGGAATCTAGCAAGTGGTCCTAACAGAATCCCTGTCTTGGCAAGCTGTGGGACATCTAGCACTCAGGGCTGTGTTCTCCCAACCAAAGTCAGGCTGCCAACCAATCTCTTTCATCTTTTTGCTGTGCAATACTGAAACTCTTCTAGAAAGGACCTAGTAAAGGCATCCTATGGCAAGGGCATATGAGATGCACAGAAGTGGCACATTCAAGCCCATCCTTATTACAGATAAGTGCATCTTTTGGCCTGTTTTAGCTGGTAACAAGAAGGAAGTTTTATTCATGGTTGCATACTACTTTGAGTCCAGACTTGGGTTTGGGATTATGTTTAGTGAATGTGGACGCAAGGAAGCATGGGTTTGAATACCAGCCTAGTTCTCAAAATGAAGTGTAGATTTTATCTTAATGCCCAACACTAGTGCAATAAACAACAGAATCAACATTTATCATGGGCAATTTGTTACCATATGAGAAGAGTCTTGTTTGGGGGTTTAATTTCTTTTTTATTGTATTTTAATAATCACTTGGTGGACACAGAAGGCCCAACTGTTGGAGGGCTGTGCCCTGCATTTTGGGAAGTGGTCAAGCCTACAGTATTGCCAAAGGCATTTTCTACCTCGGACATGGAAGCTCTTGGTTGTCTACAGTGCTGGCACTTTTCAGGGGGAGTTTGAATAAGGGAAAATGTTAAAAGTGGGGTAGGGAGAGGAGTGTGTTTGGTCTAAGCCAGATGTTCTTGCCCCCTTCCCCCACTCCCTATGCTCAAACACTGTAATTGAAAATACATTTGTCTTGTTTACCAAATACCTGAGAAAAGACTGTCATTGAAATGAATTGTTTGCTGGGTTATACAAATGTAGAAACAAAGACATACACCTAAACAAATGAATAAGGGCTGATGTGTAGATTGCAAACTGTGTTAAAGGAGCTGCCTCAGATAGGTCTCACAATGTTAACTTTCATGTGGAACTGCTTAAATCAGAAATCTTAAATTCACTACCCAAGAACTATGGAAGAGAATATATCTATGTATGAAAAATTAAAACTCAGATCTCAGGGACCATCTTTCAAGATCAATGAAGATCCACATAGTTTTGTGTAAAGGCAATCAGATGCAAGATTTTTTTAAAATTTTTTTTGCCTTTTAATACTTTACTGCAGGTTTAATTGCAGCAATATTTCAATGCCAAAGAGAGTAATTTGCAGCTTGAATACAGCATTAGATCTGCAATACCCGACATTTTAAAACCTCAGTATAAAAAAGAGCATTTGGTACTAGTACCACAAGAATTCTCATTTCCTGTTCAACTTCCAAAGAAATTGAAGTTAAATGTCTATATTAGCGTTTATAAAATTTTAGGAGTGATTCCCTTATTACATAATTAGCTTAAGCACTCTGCATATCTGCCAATTAGAGACATTACTCAGAGCCTGCCCTGTAACAGCTGCATTCCTAGACAGAAAAAGATACTAATGTGGCCCTGGGGGAGAGCTCTCCATTTTGACAGAATAAAACATTCTTGGAATACAGTTATTACAATTCATAATTGTTCACTTTAGGGAAAAAAACAGCAGGGAAAAAAAGTATCTTGTTAATAAAACAAAGATTTCTAATAGCTTTAAATTCATACTTCAAAATTCTCTGCAGCTGAGGATGTGGGGGGTGGTTCTCCATGTTGTGTATAACAAGGAAGTAGAAGCAGGAACTCTGACTACATATGGCTCCCTAAATCTGATCAGGTAGTGACAATAAGGGTAATGACAATAGGGATAAGTATTAGTGGCTAGCACTGTGATTGAGCTGATTAAGCATGAGCCCAAACTGCATGAATTTAGAAGTAGCAAAGCATGTGAGTCCATTTGGCTGCATCTGTGACACCGTTACCAGGTGATGGGATTTCATCAGAAGAAACACAGAAAAGAGGAAATAAGGCAGAAATTCAACTTCTCAGGAGTTATCACAGCAATTAATGACTCCCCAGCAGACATGATCAGGAACTGCTACACTATTTAAAAAAATCTCTTAATTATTACAAATTGTTTTCACTGCTTCTCCAGCAGTGTGACAGAGAGAACTATGGTGATGTCTAGACTGCTTAGGTCAAGTGGGTTAAACCACATGGGATCCAACAGTGAAGTCTAACAAAGCATAGTTGTGTGGTACCCAAGAGGAGCTCAACCAGGGTTATAACGAATCTCCTTATCCTGGAAGTCTGGAAAAGTGGTGGCCTCTTCTGCAATGAAACTGTTGGTACTTCTGGATTATTTCTGACTCTTAGGGAAAAAAACCACAACTCCTTACAAGCTAAATAAATTCACATTTAATTGAAAGTAACTTAAAATTTTATTCCAGAGGGCCCAATGTCGTTTTTGCAACTTCAGATTCACTTGAGAAGAAGCAAGATAATTGTAGCTCTCACTACACTTTAAAACAGTTCTGAATATGTGTCCCATCTGGGCGACCTTTAACAAAGCAATTATCACTCCTGTTTGTGAGAACAGTGCTCCTATTTCCTGCCTACAATTCAATGTGATAGAAAATATGAAGAAACCTTAATAAATCTTTCTGACTTGAAACTCCTTTTTTTAGCCAGATGTAAAAGACCCTTCCAAAACCATCACACTTTCATACCCTTTGAATTGGTGTCAAGTGCTTAGCATGTTGCCAAAGTGTAAGAGAGTGAAAGCAATGCAGTTCACCTCAAGCCAGGTCTGCCTGTCCTGCTGAGGCATTGGAGAGAGCAGTCATAGTGCTAAGTGAGGCATATCACATGCTGTAGGTGCCTAATTTCAGCAGTTCTTTCCACTGACCATGTACAGAGATGAACTAAAGGAGCTTTGGAGACCAGGTGGTCTGAGTTGCTCATTACTCTTTTGAATCTGAGTACTGCAAGAAGTCAGCGGCTCAATTAGATGATCTGAAACTAGCCTGGTCTGCAATCTGCAACACTAGCATTAGTTTTTAAACTTATTTACCCCTCCAACTGGGAAATCTGGGGTTTCAATGTAGATCTGCCTTTAAAAACTATTTTATTTGTATTCATATAATAGTGATAAGACCATTACATAATTCATATAGCATCCATTAGTTATTATCGCAGTTTAAGAAAGAAGAAACTAATTTTGTTTAATTTCAAACCTGCTCTGACACTGTAGTTTTCTAAGCCTAACCTGAACCTCAATGAGTTAGTATTCAGCTGAGGAAAGATTGTCTAAGAAGTAGGAGAGATTAAAAAAATCCATTAAAAAATAGGGTGAGGCCAGGAACGACTATACAGGAATAAAAAGTGAAGACTGCAAAAGAAACAGAACACAGAAGAGAGAACTTCAGCAGAATATACAATATGAGTCTTTACACTAGGAAACACAAAGGCGATGGTATTACATTTATGAAGTTTACATTAGATTGGTCTGCAAATATCCACAAGTATATTCTTTCTTATTATGAACTGAGAGTGCTGCTGGGACTGATCTTTCTATCTACTGTATACTTACATACAACAATTGTATACATTTTCACAAAAAGGATCTTGCTAAACGTATTTTTTTTGTGCTGTTGCTAAGCATCCCAGCACCGAGGTTCTTACTGATGTGTCCATTAATTATTATTTCTGGTTACCTTAGTGGATATCCCTAAAAGTAAAGTTGATAATCCCTGATTTTTGGTCAGTGAATGAACAGAGGAGGGTTTAACAAAGAATAGTTTGCACACTACCTAGTAAACTTAATCACAGCATGTTCCATTTTCTAACTTTTAGAAAGAAGAAACATTTTCTTCTTTCTAACCTTTAGGTTGGGGTCCATTTCAACATTCATAGACTATTTTTTTCCTGCCCTACCCACCAGTCTTTTATTAATTTTCTTGGAAGGAAGTTAGAAATCTTAAGATAACTCTTCCAATTGTATAAGCTGGACTGGATTCTTTGCTTACTCTAGACAGAGACCAAGACTTTTATTTTTCTCTTTTAAATCGGATGTAGCTTTTCTGTAGAAGTCCTGACCAATGGTTCAGGAATTACAAACAGCAAAACAAGCAATGAGCTTTTCAAACTGACTAGTGGCTTCCAGGAATAGTTTTCACATAAAGAAAAGGACCTGCAGTCTTCAGAAACACACTATGGGGCAAATTACTTTGCTATGATGCTTAATGGCACTAGATGGAGAGGGACTAGATTTCCAGCGGCACAGTTATGGATCCCCACTAATTGAGCTGGTATGTCTAAGAGGAACTGAATTGTCTAATAAGTTACAGAAACTGGACTGGTTGCTTGCACAAGCCATTTCTTAGGGTAGTGACTGTTAAGTGTATGTTGCTCAGACTCAAAACTTATTAGGCACTTAGTAAAAAGTTGCCATGTGGGTGGTGGCAAGCAATATATTATGGTATTTACAGTGCATTGGTAATTTTTCTGCATTATTAATACATTTATGCTTAGACACAAAAGGGACATAAGCAAGCTCTTGCCACTGTTGTGTTTTTCAGGAAACAGAAAATTAACAACCCAAGATATAAAGCCCTGGCTGTGACCAGCTGAATTAGCAGATATTAGGGAATGAATATGAGTTATGAAGACTGAATTTACACATAATATGGTCAGCTGAATAATATACATAATTCACATAATCAAGAAAGTGGGAATGGTGAGATAAGATTTGGAGTAGAGTTCTCAAAGCCTTCAGGAAGCTTCGTCCTTGTTGCTAATTAATTGGAATTTTCAACTTCTGGCAAAAATTCTAGCAGACAGCCTGCAGGATATGATCTGTAAGATTATTAGCCCAGACCAAGTAAGCTTTGTAAATGAATGACTACGACCAGAGAATTACAATGAAAATATTGAATATTATCTAAAAAGCTAGTGGCATGCAGGAACCCTGGCAGCCTACACAACCAATGATAAAAAGACCTTTGACAAAATAAACTTGAGGTTTCCTATGTGCACATTAGGAGAGAAGTCAGATATTTATAAGCTGGTAAGAACTTTTATATGAGGCTCTCAGAACAAATGACATTTTAAAAATTACCTCTGCTAGGAAGCTTTTTCAGTGGAGGATGGTGCAAGTCAGGTGGATGTCTCAGGGTTCTTTTCTTTGTTTTCTAATATTTTTGGAAGAAGAAAAAGTTAGCTTACAATTGGGCAAGTAATATGATTGCTGACTGTATCAACGTGACAATAGTCACACAGGTAGTTTACAATAATTGATGTAAGTGTCCATAGTTAAAAGGCTATCAGTAGTAATATTTTCATTGAAAAGTGTGCGGGTGTTTAATTGCATCTCACCTCATCATGTTTCTCAGAAAGTCTCTGTGACGTACTTATTTCCAGAAATATGTTATTTTCTCTTGCATCTGCAATGGTTCCACAAGCTTAGCATCACTGACATATACTCAAGGCAAAATAAACGTAGCATCTATACAAAAGACAGCTTAACTTGCTTTGGCTAGTGAAACATCTACTACCAAATGGTATCATAATTCAGTATCATAATTGTTATTACACCTTCAAGAGAGCTGAAATCAAGTGAATCATATACATAGATAAATAGTTTCTACAAATTATTTTGCCATTGTTTTCATTGAAGCAGGCCCAATATGTGTAATATCTTCTGTGATCTGGTCTGCATGGCCACTGATACCAGTATATTAAAGTTTCCTGAATGCAATAATTTTGCCATGACAACTTTAAAAATCTGACCAATTATTAGAAGCACACAGCTGAGAGATAATGGAAATGCTAGTAAGTAAGAGGCAATACCAGATTTATACTAAAAAATAAAGAAGCCTGTTTTATCCATTCCTTATTTCTAGTAATTCAGGTGTCTTATTGAAAGAGTTTAGCCTTCTGGCAAAGAAAGTTACTTAAACTGTGTCCCTGGAAGTCAGTCAAATTACCACATACAACTTGATTCCAGGGGCTGTTTTTGGTGAAAGTCAATCTCTGGCAATCTTATTCCACAAGAACCAGTTTTTCCTTTATTAGGATACGGTAAATGATGCTGCCAGATGATCTTGCAGTATGTCATAGGTACTGACCTGAAAGTAATTTCTCCTTATGTGTAAAGTCCCCAGTGCCTCTAACATGATCTTGCCATGGGTACTGAAAGATGTTCAACCTGAAATTACACCAAGGAAATAAGGATCAAGATGCTCCTCAATTGATTTACTATCACTATCACTTGAGATAAATGAATATGACCTGCTGATGCGGTACCTAGGAAGGAAAGGGAGAAGGAATAATACTGTACTGTGCATCCTGTGATCACTCTTCCAGGCTGACTCAGGAAGGGAAAATGTTGCTCCAATCTGAGAGTGTTCAGGAGACCATGCATAAAAGCCCTGTCCCTGTGATGGTGAACATCGTTCCAGCTGTAGTTACAGAAAGCATCATTCCACAGCTTCACAGAGTAAGAATGAAGCTGAGCATGGAGAGAAGTGGGAATAGTGAAAACGATTTATTCCGATCCAGATTAGAAATCAATGTAAATTTTTATCTGCTACTTTATTTAGTCACTGAAACAATTTGAGAGTTTCCCCTCACTTGAAGGCCTTAAATCAAAGCCGAGAGTGTGAGTCCTCTTGTTTAACTTTGGGTGTCTTCTGCATGTACCTCTGCTGCTGAGCAGGTCATCCAAACTTTCTTCAGATTTAATGGGGAGACATAAATATGTGCAAACAGCACTTAGTTCATTCAATCTGCTTTAGGAAGATTTAAAGATAACTTTTTTCATAATAACTGATAAAAACCTACTGTTTCCTTTTTCATTCCATTTTTGTGAAGAATCTCCAGGACTAGCTCACAGGTGGACACATCATATGAATCTCACTCTGCATGTCTTTAGTGTCACATGCAGGAGAGCATTTGAAAGACAAGGAACCTAAATGGAAAAATCCCTAGGTGAAATCTGAAGGCCAGTATTACTCAGGAGGCTAGAGAAGGCTCTTAGATAGATCCCTCTGGCCTTAGAATTTCAATTCTAGGAAATAATGCCTGGCTAGGAGTAAAACAGTCAAGCCTGAAGTTATGCCAAAAGGTGAAGATACTGTAGTTATAGTTGATTTTAAAGCTAGTTATCTAGTGTCCTTTCAAAAGCCAAGTAATACTGGCAGTAGAGGATATAATGAATGATACTGCAAAACTTAAAGTCTCCTGGAATGGCTGAAAGTAGTAAATGAAAATGGAAAAGGAGGACAGATGTGACTTCTGAGGGGAACAGTGACAAAAACAGAAGGAGCAGAACCTCACAAAATATACATGCAAAAACTATCACTTAAATCTGGGTGTTTATGCCTGTTAACAGGTATAAAGGAAAAAAGGAAATCACTTCAATGGAAAATGGCTTGTGTATGGTATATATATATATGTATGTTGTGCTATATAGCTCTTAGGAAGACATAGCTTTTAGGGTGTCTCCAAATGACACTGACTTCTCTTACCACATGGATGTTTAGGCATTGTTAGGCATGGAATTTGAATGTGGGAATGAGCATTGCAGGATTAGCCCTTTCCCATCCATTATCTCTAGTCAGAACATCATACTCTCTGCATCATATTAGCTGGGTAGCTGTTCAGCTCTAATATCACTACTCTGTGCTGATACATCATACCACCCATTTTTTAAAGATTCTTTTTCTCTATTATTCTTTCTTCTTGCTAGCCAGACACATATTCATTATGTAATAATAAAGGTAGTCTACATATTTTGATTTCATGATCAAACACAAAGTTTTCCAATGAATGAATGCGTACTGCTTATGTCTTCTATATTGCAGTGTTTCACAACACTGTTAACAAGTCACATCATTTTCAAGGTTCTTAAAAGCAGTTAAAATAATGTTCATACTAGCAATAATTAGCAAACACACTATATGAATAATCACAGTCATTCCCACAAAGATTTCTTGTTTTCACAGACCAATCCATTACCTGCTTCAATGAACCGTCTTGTTGTTAATTTGCAGGGCTTTCACCCCTAGGTGATGGAAATACCTGCCCTCTTCCCAGTCTCCCATTAAGTATGGTTTTCAGTAATATGTATAATTCATGAGAAAAATTTGTTTGTCAAGCATTCCAGACAGGTCACTTAAATCCTAGATCAATTGATAATGTTCACACCAACGTGGTCTGGAATGAAAATAACCCTTATACTGACTTCAGTATTTCCTTTAAACTAATGAGTTGGGGTTCAACTTTTAAAGATGCATAAGTATCATTATTATTTTAAATAAAGATTAGCAACAGAGCTTTAAAAAAAATGATTGCTACTCTGCATGCACTACTTACAATGCTAGCAACAAATATAATGCACTGTCACAAATGCATTCTGGCTTTTCTTGCAGCAGCAGCGTGTGGGAAGCTGAATGGGGAAGACAGTTCAGGTAACTTTTAGCTTCTAAAGCATCAGGGCAGAATCTATCTGGAACAGTGAAGTTATCATTCAACATATGTTGAGGGCCTACATTAAAATTTCCATCCCCATTACATCTCCCCTCTGTCCCAACAAGAATCTCCTATCCTGGGCAACTCGAAATGTCATGAGCAGAATCTAAATATAAGTACCCTTGATAGCAGTTAACTGCATATATGATCTCTCCTGTAGCTAAAGAGTCTGCTTTCTGTTTCCATGTTCTTTTTCTCTTATGCATCTTTATGCCAGCACTGAGCAGAAATACACCATTTCTTTTCAGCATTGGATGCTTCATGAAGAAGGCAGAGGAGAGCACTGCCCAAAGTTTGGATTTTTGTATGTGATCTCCTGGACCTACTTATGTCAGTGGACATTTTCCCAGGACATTTTCCCTATGGAACCAAGGCTCTAACTAGGGCTTGATCTGAGAGAATTCATTGTGTTTTGATGCATATTAAGAAATTTTGAATTTGTGGAAATTATGTATTATTAAGACTTTTACCATCTCACCTTCCCAGTTAGACATTCACACTGTATTTAGTTTATTTATTCTTCCATTTATATTTAAAACCAGCAGTCAGTACTCTGGATCCACTCAATGTAAACAAGTCTGAGTATTACAGTGCCCACATATAATTAAAAAATAGATATATGTAAATGTGACATTTTAGTGAACAGGTGTAAATATATCAGTCTGCTATAAGCTAGCATTTCCTGCTCATAAACATTATTCCCTTATTGGTCTGTGCTTAATCCTGCAGGAATTATGATGTTTGTTGCTATGTTTTGTAATGTACAGAACTTTATACAAATGTATGCAGAGAGCTGTGATGTTTACATAAATACTTCTGACTAAATGAATACTGAAAAAAAAGTTTTGCAACTCTTACACTAAGAGCACTTGTATTGCATACTGAAAACCTAAAAATTGACCTTCTTACTTAGGTCATCAACAATTCTCATTGAGCCATACTTTCATAAGCAGCCAGTTGCTGAACTCTCACTCAGACCAGCAGAAGTCAGGCTAGATCCTTTTGCATGTCCCACTGTTTGGCTGTTTGTGCTTAGGCCCATAGGTGGAAGTCAGGACAAAGCCATATCCCTACCTCACTGAGAAGGTCTGAGCCACTGCCATGGACCACACTCCTAAACAAATACCAGACGTGGGCAGGGTTCACTTCTGCAGGTGCTGCACCAAAGCCTTTGATATCTTTTCACTTTTTTTTTTTTTTTAAAATGCAACCTGTGTTTTCTTTCTTCAGGTGATATTTGTCTCATCTGAATTCTGTCATGTTAATAGGCAAGTGCTTGGCTAGCTTAGTCACCCAAGCTCCCTCTCTAATAAATGGAGATCACAGGCAGGTCCCCCAGGGGTTAATCAACTGTCCTCCCAGAAAAAAAAGTCTAGGCAAGTGGAATGACTCATACTGAGGAGGTGCTCATCCATTGACTGCACAGGCAGATGGGAGACCTAGCCTCAGCTTGATGCTGAATTTTTTGTTGTTTAGCTTAAAGGTTTAGATAAGGTGAATCCTGCTCCAAGGCATTAATTTGCTTCTTCCTTCATGGTTTTTGAATATATTTAATAAAAGTCACTTTAAGTTGGCAGCTTGCTATTTTCCTGTTTCAGAGTCGCTGCTCATGCAGGTCCACGTGTGTGCTACACCTTAACATCGGGGTGAGTGAGTTAAACTCTATGGTCTGAGTCACTGTGGTTGTCAGATGAGATGATCTCTTCTAGCTTTGAAGTCCATCAGGCAGGGAAAGTTCACTAATACACTCCAGCACAGTGTTGGCCCAGCATTTATAAAACAGCAATTCATAATGATAAAGTAAGGAAATGTTCAAGTGAGGGACACATGGACGATTGCTTTCCCTACCTTTTCCAATAAGACCTGCACAAATGCATGACATAGATGAGGGCTTGCTGGACACATGCACGTTTTCTTGGACAAAAGAACGATGTGCAATGATACTTACTTTCAGTGGTACAGAAAAAAGAATAAACTCATATGAATTGTGTTTCTGACCATGCTTTGAGAAACGAGCAACCTTTATCATCCAAAACAACTAAACTCTGAATTACTCAAGTCACCAAATTCCCATCTATCCAGCTTGAACTCCACCTACATGGTTATATGCTTATGGTTAACACAAACAGTTGTCCTACCTGAGGGAGCAGTTTCATGAAACGCTGCCTTTGGTCGTTGAAACTGTTTTAAGAAATTCCTGAAGCCAGAGTGTCCTCAGCTGTGCCCCTAAACAGGAAACTGCCTCATTGACTACACAAAATAGGCAGTGATGTTAAGCAAGGGCATGGCCATGGTCCTGCTGGTAAAGCCTTGAAAAGTCTTGGCTTCTCTTGCCCCCAAGAGAACAAGGGGCACGTGGCTCAGCAGCTACTGCTGGCAGAGCACCTCCCAGCACTGCCTACCCCAGTAGCTGCAGCAGCAGCAAACCTGGCTTTCCCAGAGCTTTTTCTGCCAGCAGCTCTGCATCTCGGATCCACCTCATCCCACATCTGCCCCTTCTTATGATCGGAGTAGTGGATCCTCAATCTTGTGATGACAGATCCCCATTTTGCCTCTGCTGCAAAGAAGCGTTGAGGCAACTCTGCCAGGAAATGATTGCAAGGGCAAAAAATTAAGGGTTTGGTAGGGCAAATGATCAAACATTTGGGGCAGCAAGAATATTATATGCTTGTATATGGGGATACAAACTGCAAAGAGCACGTTCATGTTTGTGCTGGATATGCAAAACCTGTATGTGCATGAGCCAGTTAGGATGGCTGCATGAGATAGAGAAGGCAGGTACCAAGGCAGGTCCTTAAAAGTATGTTCTTCACACATGTTATTCATCTGGTGTAAATTGGTATAGCTACTCCTTTTTAATGAACTGATGCCTGCTTCTACCAGCTGGCCCTGATTTACTTGTATTTTAAATTTTTAGTTGTACTTATGAATTACTTAAATTTTATGCTGGTGAGAATATTGAAAACATTAGCTTGTTTCTGTCTTGGCTTTTTGACTTTAGTAAACTTATAGCTAAATGATAATTTCATTGCCAAGACCTCAGATCATGCAATCACTTAATGAGAGGGTATGTGTGGACTTAGATACTCAATCTGTTTCCTCATATCTAAACAAATCTAAGCTGTCACTTTGTATATGAAAGAACTGTCCTCTTATTACCAGGAGAGGTAAGCTCTGCAGGGCAGGAGCTATCTTTCTCTTCTGTTTGCCCAGTGGCCAGGCAAATTCTTTTTATTGTGTTTTGGTTGTGCCTAGAGGCTAGGTCATGGATCAGGGCCTCTGTGTGCCAGACACTATACAGAGGCTTGACAAACAAAAGGTTTTTACCCCCAAAGCCTGCTGATTTATATAACCCTCCAGTTACATAAATAACAGTTTGGCTATCAAGGTGTCCTTGTTCCACAGGGATGTTGTTTATGTCAAATGTTGTATTTATTTGTCCCTATGCTCAGATGGGCATGTGCAGTGCAAACTGTGCAACATAGACCAGCCTGGTCCCATAACGTAGTCCTTCATGCTCCTGTCCCCAGTGTGTCAGGAAGCTGGGAAAAAGAGTATAACTATGTTTATGTTAGCAAGTGGTACAGTGGCTGAATGGAGTGATACAGCTGGTGCTGAGGACCTGGCATCCATGCTATGTGCATTTTGGGGAGGTTTCTTTTAGAATAGCTCTGATGTGCCCTAGTGGTGGAAGTGCAGCTTCTGGTACAGTTTCATCCAAAAGGAGTCCAGTTTATGTCTCTGAGATTGCTCCACACTTAGAGAGTGGTACATGGCATCAATGGCAAGATTTGCTTCAGAAGTGCACTCCTGATTCTCATTTAAAGGTGAATTAGATGGTTGTGGAGACTCTGCCCAGCTCAGAATGCAAGCAGGACTCAGCTGGAGTCCTTTCCACCCACTTTAACTGCCTTCTGAGCAAAAAAAATAGGGAGAAAAGCAGATGCAAAATGGTCAGTTGTATACAACAAAGAGCACCCATTTCCTTGACTGTCTGAAATGGGGAAAGCAGGAAATAATGTTTTATTTTATTACAAGTATGCATGTGTGTTTCTTCTAGAAAGGACTTTCCTTCAGAAAAACATGGAGAAGAAAAGAAGGCCAGACCCAACTAAGGTCCAGCTGCATTTCTACAACAGACATTATGTACCACAACATTTTACAAAGAGATATCTTTCATCTTTCTCATCTGAAATACACATGAAATAATTGTGTGTCTGGTGTTAACACTGGCAAAAGAACATTGGCAATCTTCAGAGTTTAATCTGACAATAAGATGCTCAAGTTAATTCCTAAATGGGTTTAACTGATTAGCTGCACTTTTTTTTCCCCCAGGAAACTGTTTCATCTGGCACCATGACATCATTGAAGATTAGATGCAATGTCATATAAATCTGTAAGAAGCCCATCTTTTAAACCTTAGTATTTCTGAAGTTTTTTAGTACAAAAAATAGCATATATGTAACTAAGTAAAAGTTAGCTTTGACTAAGGGAAAATAGTTCTCTGTATATTGGCTCTAAATGCAGCATATGTTTGAAAATGTTTTCTCTTTCAGCTATCAGCAAAGGAAATCAGTCCCAGGCTGTATCAGCGTCATATGGGGACAAAATACATTTTCAAACAAGATGGAAAGCTTTTTTTCTTAGAATTGCCCTACCTCTCTGCATCTGGAGACATGAGGTCTAAAGAAAAAACCAACAGCCCCAAGAGTCCAATACCATTCACAATATCTCACACCAAATATTATTCTGTAATCTTTCAAAGTCCTTACCACGCAGTGGTCAAAGTTGAGGTATACTGCCTTGCCAGTGTTTTTTTAGAGACAAGGCCAAATGTACACCAACTTGGGAGAGTAGACTCTAAGCATATACCAGATTTAGATTTATCCCTATAATTGTATGAGGAACCAGTGGATTAGATTTCAGCTACAGCCACTTTATTTGGAGAGAAGTAGGTTAAAAACCAGCAAGTGGCAAAATGACAGCTGTGGAAAGATGAGCCACAAAACTGTCCACAAAAAATTAACTTGATTCCCTATTTTTCTCTCATTTTTCAACCCTTTGACCTCTAGGTATTCCAATAGGCCATCAGAGACCCATAATGGAATAGATACCAGATACCCTAGGAAGCAGTGGGACATAGTCTCTGTGTTTACTATTTATTTGAAATATTGTGCTCTATGCCCAGCAGGTCCTCAGACCGCCATCAGGAATTTGAAGGACTCCTACATTGCTGGGTTAACAGCCACCTGGAGATAGAAATAATACATGCACTGAATGGTTTTAGTTTTTCTTTCCAGTTTCTTGTGAGAGGAACTAAATTCTAGTTCTTTGTCAGATATGCTCCTGAGAACTTTTTTATGTAAAATGTTATTAGCTTTGGTACATGGCCTGTTTCTTACCTTAACAAGAAATAAAAAGGTCAAAGGGGTCCAGATATCCCACTCAGCACACAGTTTAAAATTTCTTAATCTTCCTGGCTCCTTCAAAGTTTAGGTCTTTCTACCATTATGGTTTGCTTGGCTGAAAGCATAACGAAACCATAGGCTGATGTTTGGTCTCAGCTTAGGCATTATCCAGTCTCTTGGGTAATAAGCAATCCTGTGGAAACGTCAATAACAACAAATAACTCAATGCTGTATCATAGAGAAATAACTGTGAAGAAACAAAAGGGAGGCAAGAAAATAATGCTTCTAACATTATTCATTCTACCTTGTCAGTGCAGTGGGGTCTCTCTTCTGTTATTCCTCACCTGTGCATATTTTTGGAGGTGGGAACTGTTACCATCTGTCCATGGTAGAGTAAGGCTCATTATACATAAACTTAATGATATTATCTCCATTGCTATGGAGGGCATTGATACCCTTGCATGTTGTGTAAGTTAAATGCATTAGTATTATACTTCCTTATCTTTGTTACACATATTAAGGACCAGTCCTGTTTATGCCAAATAAAATTGTCCAGCTTCGCTAATCGTATTTTTCTTGTCCTTGTGTAGTCACAGTCAAGGGTAAATATTTGGTTTATATATTGGGTGGAATAAAGGGGTAGTGGGGTGGAACATACCTAAGTAAAATTCCTTTATGAACTTACTTTCA
The DNA here is from genome assembly GCF_035582795.1 of Mycteria americana. Lineage (NCBI taxonomy): Eukaryota > Metazoa > Chordata > Aves > Ciconiiformes > Ciconiidae > Mycteria > Mycteria americana. Next base: position 60,854,639 of record NC_134366.1, read on the forward strand.
TTCAGTATATCATATCCTGACACAGAAAGTTGCACATTAACCAGACTTGTGACTACATGCTACTTTAATTGTTTTTATTTGGTGCTCTGTATAGCTGGAGGCTTTTTCTATGTATTAATAAACATTACATTAATTTTCCATTGTTCCTGGCCTTAAGATATCACAGGTCAAACTGGAGCCTCATGGATCCCACTGGAAAACAAGACCAAATAAAAATGCCACGTTGCTTCAGGAAGTGATGTCAGTAGCTGGAGTTTTGCTTCCAAACTTCTGTGTTTTACTTGACTTGCGAAGCTGTTTTCCTGTGCAAACCCATAGGCTTAATACTTGTGGGAATGACTGAGGACAAACATCTTGCAGTTTTACTGACTATCAATGCATCATTCTTTGACACACTATTAACAATCTGTTGACCTATGTAAAAATTGGAGTTTCAGGGAAAAAGAAAGCGTCCCATGTCTGCTTATCGATAAAATGCTCACGCTGCATAGATACATGAGTATATTGGATCGAGCTGCTCGTAGTTAACACATTCAAGATCCTACTTATTGTCAATATCTGACCCAAAACCAATGATTCATGTTCCAAAGAAAATGCTGCTTTTATATTTTTCCACCAGCCCAGTCTCTCACCACAGACCCGAGCTATTCCCCCAACTACTGCTCTACATCAGGGTGACATGAGAGATAATTGCAGGACGCTTACAGTCCTGATAAACTATGGTTTCCCTTGCTCTGCAGCCCTTTGAAGTTGCAGACAGTTTCATGATAATTGATAATCTAATCTCTTCCCAGCCTGTTTTTTTTTAAAAGGCTGCTCTGAAACAGCAAGAAGGGGAAATATTACAGCATAAGTATTGATTGCTGCATGCAGAGGTCACTGTGTGGGGATCACACTTTTATCACAAGGTTCTTGCGAAAGGTGAAGTTTTGGCAAGATCCTAATAATAACGGTGGAGTGATAGTTAAATACAAGGGGCAGGGGGAGGAAAATAATTTTTTATTCTTAGTACCTCAAGGCTATACACAGCAATTACTATTGCGGAGGCAATAAAGAAGTTGTTAATTACAGGTTTTATACCCTTGTAGCCCAAAGTAAGAATGAAAGGACTAAAGGTTACAAGTGGTACTGAAGAAAGAAAGAAGGACAGAAGAGTTGCTGGAGATTTTTTTTTCATGTGCAGTGAAACAAGTTACTTAAGTTATGAAGTGATAAGGCATGACAGGGAAGCAATTTCAGTTTGATCAGGATAAACACTTGAAATCTTACTTAGCATGTAATTTGCTTTATTTGCTCTTGTATTTTTGCTGTGATTACATGATTACCTAAAACCTCCACATTGACTGCTATCATCCACCGGAGCAAAGCCATTGCATGAGGAAAACGTGAAAGATATATGCTAATGTCTCTCAGCTCTAAATATATTTTGGAGTTATTTTAATGTCTGACATTCTGGACAGTGGTTTTGTCAGGGACTCTGTCCGGCAATACAGGAGAAGTAGTAAGTGGAAAAGTTATACTTTACAAGCATAATACAAAAAGCACAGACAGTAAATATCTGTGTATTTAGCAGAGGCAATTTGTTTGAAAATGAGAAAAGTTTCTGGTTTGTTCTGTTGGATGAACTTATCCTTTGTGATATTCATGAGAATTTGTAGTACTGTACAATATGTTAACTAGGGGCATGTAATTTTCTGAATGCTGACAGGGATAAATATATGCACCTGCACACACACAAAACTCACACATACTTAATGAGAGCAAAATTAAAGTCTTCTGAAACAAGGCTGATTGATTAAAACTCAACAGACCCACACAAATATGAACACTAATACACATGGCTCATAAAGTGCTTTCAGACCACATCTTTAAAGGGACAATGCAAACACTAATTTCTCACCAGACTAAAACCTCAACTGTGCCAGACAAGAAAGGGGATAACTGGTGAGTTAAAGGTATAGCTGGCTCCAGGAACATTTCCTCCCTCTGCCTTTTCTTCCCTGATGGTACACCATTGCAAATTAGAGCTCTTTAACTTTGAGCCAGACTGTATTTCCAGATTACTGGAAATTGCAACATGGTCTGACCTTATCTGTCCTCACCCCATTGACCTTTAAAGAACAGAGTGAGAAGGGCTGTTGTAGAGCTGCCTACACTGGTTTTACACCTTCTGAGAATTCATCCATTCCATTACACTCAGCATGGTTGTTTGTAAAATTGGACTTAGGCAGTGATTTATTTGCAAAAAATCAATAAAGTTGAATTTGACAAGGAATAGGTCTTATAAGCCAGGTGGAATTGGATACAACTGGGAAATACTGTGATACTCCAGCATTCTCCTTTTTAATTCCTCTTTCTGCTCTCTCTTTTCTCTGATCTCTTAGATGTGTGTCAGTGCCTTACTTGTAGGTATTTAGACAATACAGACATTACTGCTGCTCTTTCTACTCTACCATAACCTCTTCTGATCACAATAATTGCTGTCACTAACTGTGAAGAGATCCTGATTTCCAGCAGGTGATATTTCTTCGCTCATTCTTGCTTCTATTACCTAATTCTTAAGGTTTCTCCAAAGTTCCTTAGGCCACCAGGCATATGAATTTCTGGAGATTCTTTTTCACAAGAAAATTGAAAGAAGAATTTGCTCTCTTGCCCTATAGTTTGGTGAGAACTGTAATTCCCTAGGAGTCTCTGGACACCTGCAAATCTGATGTTTGAACATTGTGCATGCACAGATGATTTGTTCAGATCATCTGCCATGAGTGTCCTGGATGTTTCTGACTCACTACACGTGCACATCAAAGTTGGTCTGCAACAGTGCTGCAGATCTGAGATGGCCTAGAACTCTCAGACTCACTGCGCAAGATCTCTGTGGGTCACTTACCATACCTCTGCTCAGGAAGTCCTGAACATACATATGGATCCCTATTATTTTTATTTCTCTGATCTCTCTGTTACAATATCATCTTCATTTTCTCTTTCCTCCTCCTACTCTCTGCGCTTCCATATGGTTTCATTTCCTCATCTTTGCTCTCCTCCCAGCTCTATGCATTTGGGAATTGCTCTCATCCCAGACTCTTGAGTGTAGTAGGCCTCCCACATTTTATACAGAAGAGAAAAATAAACAGGAAAAAAAAATTAATATAGCTCAAGAAGTCCTCTTAGCCTAGGCATGCAAAATCAAATTGTTTTTACTTTGAGAGCAACATCTCCCTCTTGGATTTTCTTGCACATACTATTTTTCTTCCACTCTTGTCTTTCTCTCAGTTTCCTTTTTCTCTCTGTCCAGGTTCTTGACTCTCCACATTTTCACTCCCTACCCCACTCTCGCATTCCATTTTCCCCATTCTGTTACATATCATAGACATAGTTTGAATTATCCGAGGAATAGCAACAAGGGCAACTAAATGTGCACTTGCTGATTGACACTGATTAGCCATTCTGAAGAAAACACATGGCTTCTGTGTCTTTTATCTCAGAGATAGGAATTGCTATGGAAAATTATTAGCTACTACTGTGTCAGAGTCAGGTAAGGAAGCAGGTAGTAGCTTTACATAGGTAAAAACTTCCAGTGTGCCTAATCTGTTGTCTTGTTTCTGGCCAGAAGTCTATCCCATTTTTGCTAGGATTTCTATAAAGCAGTAATGTTAACACACATTTTGAGCCATAACACCATGACTGAGCTTTTGCATTTACTTATTTTGAATACGTGACCTTTAAGAAGATGATATGGGGGAGGGAGGAGGATGGGAAGGAAATGCTGCACTTCATCTGTTAAGGCACCAAACATGCACTAAATAAAAGGCAGAAGGGGGAAGCTTTTTTTCCCTCCACCTCAAGAGAACTTCTGGGTACATTTATGGTACTAAAGGTTTTCTTCTTAATTTAATATGTAGGTTGACCCTAGTTTCTTCTGATTTAATGTCCTTTATTTTCAGAATTAAAACTTTCTTTCCGGGCTTGTTTTTTTTTGCCTAGCAGTGTTTTTATGTCTGTTCATAACATCCTTTCTAATGGGTGCTGTTTCTTCTGTGACATCTGCTCTATCTATGATAGGGCTTTCTTTGCTGCAAGTTCAGGCAAATATCTGAGTGGTGAGGAAAAGTACTTTTAAATTTTTCTCCTTTTCTGGAGAGCTTTTATACTGTTTTCCTCACTGTACATTTTCTTAAAATCTTCAGCAGATTTCATGTCCCATGCAGATGTAGTGTTTCTGCTAGGTTGAGACCTACACCCCTCTTTCAAGTTAAAAATTACAGCCAAGATTTGCACTTACCCTTTGGTGCTTGCAACTGAATTACATGAGACCTGTTAACACTGAGTAATCTGAGTTGTGGCTGCCCATCACAGAAAAGTATAAGCAGTGTTGGCTTTGTGTCTATATCTGAATAAAGGATTAAAAAAAAAGAATTGAATAAACTTTTTGTGGGTGCAAAGCACAACTTTCAGTCACAATGTACAGGACATAGAATTATACACATGTATTAAATATGCATTGAATATCTGCAGTTCAGTCTCTTTAAAAATAGCTAAAGTAAAACAATATTAAAAGTCTGGCCTGAATTCAAAAAAGGAAAGAGAATTCGTAGCCCAGTCTGTCACCCTGTCCATTACTAATCCTTTCGTGTCTAGGCATTACAGCTCATATGGTATGTAGGATCTGAGACCCCAGAAACTGTTAGACTCACAGGAAGAGCTGCTGCAGTAATGCCATTGACTGTGTACTCTTACGCTGCCCTTCTTTGTGCTTTGTTAAGCCCTGTGGACAAAATGATATTGTTACCCACCTGTGTCTCCAGAGCATGCTACATCCATGCATTGAAGAGAATAATGTGATTCCGAATGTTAGTGTTGCACTTGCTGTATCTTTGTAAATTTAAAGTACACACTTGAGAAAGTGCCTTACTGAAATCATCTGCCTAGCTTCAGCAAACAAAAGTGATGGAAACACTTCAGCTTCCCGTCACATAATTTCTTAAATTTATCATTTTCTGTAACAAAAGAGTTCATAAATATCAGTCAGGTGTCAAAGGCAACACTTTACTTTCACTAACTATGAATCGATGATTATGTGGGCTAAATTTTTGAATAATATAAGTGTACAGTTGCAAGGACAATTACTATTTGCTCATGCAAATATAAGACAGCTTTTCACAAACACTGTTAGCCTTTGCATCTGCAATTGAAATAAATCCATGGCCAAAATGATTGGACATTTTGTAATCTAGTGTGTGCATGTCTAGATGATATGAGTGTTCCACATGTAAAACAGAAACAAGAGTGTGTATGAATTTGCCTGACAGACTAGAGTTTCAGGCCACTTTCCTGTATTACTTATGATGGATTTGCTACGTGCCTTTCCTGTGTAGCTGCACTGGAGGCAATATGGGCAAAGAAAACTTTTGCATGCTAAGATGAAATTGATATGTGACTATGGAGGTTTTTATTATTATGGATAAGGTTGTTTCTTTCCTGGGAAATCCCATTTATGTTCTTCAGAAACTACAGTGGTAGCAGATACTTTAAGACAATCACAAAAGAGAATTTTGCCATTATTTTGTAAGTAGACAAATAAGATCTATACAAAGCTTAAATTAAGAGTAATCAAGAATTTGCCAATCAATAGCTGATTCATAGCTCATCAAAAATTTGGGTTTTTTTAGAAATAAAAAACCCTTGAGACTTCATATATCATTCATATTTTTGTGGACACCATGGGCCACCTAGTCACAACATACTCATGGCAATGCTTGCTGCAGTATTCAACAGAAAAATGTAGCTGGGAAGAAAACTGTATTTCACTCATGTCTGCTACTCTCTATTTCACGTAGCAACATGATAAGGTTCTGTTCCTTTTGAGTGTTTTCTTCACACTGCCTTCACTCTCTCTCCCTTCCCTTTGGCCTTCTTTCTCACATCTGATTCCTCCCTTCATGCATGTCCATAGGGAAAGGAGATTCATTAGCCTGAGCATCCATATTCTGATCTGTAACAAGGGGCTTGAATGTCTGTGGATGGTGTGAGAGGCACAGAGGAACTGCCGCTTTCAGAGCTACTTCCCTACAGCAGAGCAAGCAGCAAATGCTCTGTGGGGAATAAACTCAGGCTGGCTGTCCTAAACTATTACTCTAATACTAAACTCCTTTTAGTCTATCCTGCTTTTTAAATAGGTAGGTAAAATTGATGTCTTTTAATAGCCAGGATATTCATAGGAATGACCTATATATAGAGGACACAGTCTGTAAACAAAATTGCATTTTGTTCATTAGCTACAGTACAAATCAATTCTGGGTAACAGAGACATCCTAATAAGACATTTTTTTTGTACTTCTATCATCAAGGTGAACCTTAAAATAGTTGTGTAGTATACACATATAATTAACCATACAGAGATAAACTGGATGCATTCAGAAACATCCAGCTGCTACTGATAAAAAGGATGTTCTGAGGATTATGAATAGGTCACATATTTAAAATTTCATTACTATACTAGTGGGTAGATGAAATAGATCTACTTACACCTTCGTCACAGAGGTTATTCCTAAATACACTGTGTGCAACCTACAGGAAGGGTACTCCCTTGTATTTTATAGGCTTGGAAACGTGAATTTCCAAGGTGATTTCACCAGGGGTTTCTGTAATTCATTTTCCTCTCTGATAATGACTAGCATGTATTCACAAGTGAGTGTTAAATGTGATAAATTTGTAAGCTAGATTCCAAGTTAATCAATTAGCTACATGAAGGCTACTAATCTTGGATTACTTATGCTCTGGATATATTTCTACCAGCTCTACATGCACTAACAATGTGTTAAATGGTGGAAAAGCAGCAAAGCAAGTTGTGGTGATCACTACAAAAAATATGCAGTCTATAGTCTGAGACAGTTCAGATGAAAATGTATCTAGAGATTAGCAATGTAGAATCTCTCAGATAGATCAATGAAACTATCTAATATTGATGTGGGTTAGAGGAAGCAGCCTAGCAGAAAAGGGAAACTTTCAGGACTGATATAAACAAAAAAAAGGTTCAGGAAACTCTGGCAGAGTAAAGGAACAACACACATCTGGACAAGAGAGTCAAGATCAGATGGCTCAATACATGAACTGAGAAGGGGAGAGTTCAGAGAAAATGTTACATGTAGTAGAATTTGAATTTTGTGTATTAGAGGTTTTGAAATAAAAGGGTCACACAGACATAAAAGAAATTGCATTGCATGAAGTCTTCCCTTTCCAAAAAAAAGCTGGAAAAGCTGGATCCCAGGATCCAACATACTACCAGTTTTAGAATACAGACAAATTACAGCTAATCAAAAGCAGTAAGGTAGAGCGAGTGGTTGGTATGTTTACCTGTTTTTCACTAGCAGCATTTATTTTTTAGAGTTGTAACATCTTTATAGTGGAAGAGAGATGATTCAGAGGCCTCAGATGGGCTACAGAAACTTTCACTTCTTGGTCACAGTTTGAGTCCAGCCTGGATTTTCTGAGGCATGCATGAAAAAGCAAACGCTCCTACCCTTGCATAATGCAGCTGTACAGTTTTCAGTCTCAGCTCCTGTGTGAACAATCTCACCCCAGATGGAGCCCACTCTTGCTCCTGAAACCCTCCTTTTCCTGAGTCTGCCACACTTGTAGCCTGGCTGTGTTCAGGCCACTTCACAGTAACTCACACCACCGACCACTTTTAATTGGAAGTGAAATAAAACAATTCTGAAATCAAAGACATTAAAGAAATTACAAGCAGTTGCTTGTAATCACAGCTTAGTGAAAGAGATTGCAGTCTCTGAGAGGAATGATGAACCAAACCAATAGACGGTGCACTATCAAATAGCCCAAAAAGGAAGCATTGCTTATGGGATATCAACTCATCTTTATTTGTCAGCAGTGAAAACACAAGAAGGCTTGCCCTTTTGAAATGTAAACAGAAAATTATGCCTCCAACACAAATCCAAGCCATTAAAAAGGCAGCTTTTACTCCTTCTCATAATGTTCAGGAACATAAGGCAGTAGCACTGATGTGGCTCCACAGCTGTTGCCAGGGGAAAGTAGGAATGCAGCCTGCCACATCTGGGGTGACATCTTTGAAGAGGCACTTAATCTGCAGTGCTGAGGTATGCTAAGCCTCTTTGCTTTTCTTTACCAGTTCTCAAGCTAATACTACTCCTGGAGAGCAACGCTGATTTCATGTCAATGGGTGAGATGAAAGAACAATTAAGGACAGTGATGCTTTATGCATTGTGGAAAATATAAAGACAGGACAATAGCATAATTCCTTGATCACTCCAGCAGAAGATTTACTTTGCCACTCTTTAAAGTTGTAGGTTCCCCACTTCTAAAACAAAAATGACAGGAATTTTTAATCACTGAGTGTGTGTTTTGTGAATTGAAGGGGTGCATTGATAGACTGGAAAATAAAAGGTATCTGCTGCTACTACACTGATGTGTTTCTATTGGATCAAAGCCTTTTCTTCTCTGTAGCTCTTCAGAAACAATTTGCCAGTATTGCTAGGCAGGCATTACACAAAGAAAGACATCAGGTAAAGAAACACAAGAGAAGATTTAATAAGTAAGAATGCCTTTATGGCACTATTCCCATTTTCTAATAAATGAAAAACTCAGAAGCCAGACCTTTTTGATGGCTGCTTAAAAAAAGAAAAGGGGAAAAAAAAAGGATGGAGGTGAGAGAGAAAGAGAAGACAGAAATTCTGATCTCAAATGTCTAATCCAAACTTTCCTCTAGTTTAGGAAGGGTAGCATTTATTCCAAAAACAGAATACAAGGCTGAGTCTTACAATAGGGTAGACAGACATTTCAGTCTTCAGATTGCTGTGCTACACTGAAGTCTGGCTGGTTGCATTGTGCTAAATGCTGAAGTACGGAATTAGGATATCACAACTTAAAAGTGAGCCCTGCACTTTAAATGAATATTTTTTGTTTCATCTTGAATTGTGAAATGACTTTAACTTTTATTTTTGAATGTTTTAGGAGCTTTTACATCTGGGTGTAGTACGATATCTAGGTATTACTACCCAAGTTATGAATCTAACTTTATATATGGATGCCCGTGTATGTATATTCATATAAACATATATATCTACTTGCATGCAGACACATACTCACACACAGTTTAGACTTATTTTTCCAGTATAAAACTTTGCCCTTCTCATGTACGTGAGCCTTTAGTACTAATTGAGAGTCCACTATATGAAAGTACTATTGGGAGAGCATGCTGGTCAGTTAAAAAAAAGATCTCACTAAAGCAGAAAAACTGAGAAAGAGCTCAGACTACCACTTTGGACCAAAACTCAAGAGGATGTTCAGTGATGGACCAAAACTCATGGCTCAGCCCACTCTTTTTACTATACAAACATACAAAAGCAACAAAAAGTCTGTTCCTGTTCACAGTACTCAAAAATTACTCTGTTTAAAGCAGACATTTCAGACCAGAAATTCCAGACATTTCTAATAGCTGTACCTGATTTGAAAAGGAAAATAACCCCAAAAAGTCAGAGCAGTAAACCATTTTTTCATTTATGAAAAAGTGTCATTGAAAATGTGTAGTACAGGCCAAGGCCTATGGTAAAACCTCAAGAGAGTTTTTAAGCATGCTGCCATCCAGTCAGGTTCACTGGAAAAAGTAATTTGGATATCAGTCTCTGTTTCCCTTCTGTCTCTGATGAGCTGTGTGACTGTGGACTGTGTGACTGTGTTTCAAAACCTGAATGATCCAAAATCCATTGTCAAGAGAAAGACTCCCGTTGACTTCAGTGATCTTTAGACTGGGATCTGTGTTTCTGCTTCTCACCTGGATGCTACTAGCTTCTATTTTGTGCGTTTGGAAGCTGGAGTCTTTCTGTGCTTCAGTATTTTCATCTCTAAAGGGTCTGTGAAGGGACAGCTTAATTAGTATTATCTATGATACATTTTAATACATAATCTTATTCAGAGATAAATAATAAAACACATATAAAAGGTTTGTAAGGATGTGCTAGGAAAAACAAATAAGAAAAAAAGTTATATTTATGACTAAAAATTTGTTAAAGATCTTCCTAGGTTTAAGGGGCAAAAGTCAGACATTTTTTTCTGTGGTTGTGGTAGGATTTGTGCATTTAAATTGTTGTTGTTCTGTGACTGAGGGATGGTGTAGGAGAATGGGGAAAGGGAGCATTGGATGAATGATACAGAAACCATGTCAGTACTTCGAGTTTTTGGGATGTGCATCATATTGGCTGGGCTGGTGCCCAGTGTCCATTTCTCAATAGACTTTTCAGTTCTTTTTTTGGGTACAGTTTTCTGTTGATATTGTGAGACCTAATTCAGTATGGAATTCACAAGAGCAATTTCTCTCCTGTTTCATGATCTTTAGGACATTTTTCTCTTTTTTTGTGCTTTAGCATTCTCCACTGCTATCTAGCTGAAGATGAGGCCAAATCCATTCCTTAGGACTGTAGTACCTTCTGCTCAGGATGCCAGTTTAAGGCAGTGGCCCTGATGGGAACCACATACCTAAAACTGGTAGCAAGTCTTGACCAAGAGTCTTCTTACTGTAACATATACTTAGCCTCAGTGTCATGTGAGGCTGGTAGGAATTTGTTAATCTTGTCCAAGAGATCATTTTTGTATTATTAGTTCACTTATGTTGCCAACAGATACAGAAAGCAGAGAATTCTGTTTTCAGCTCTTTCTCACAAAACATCAAGAAGGAATTGGGTCACCTCAGATGCTCACCTCAGTTAGCAGTGAAATAAAAGATGAATCTGTAGAATAGGTGGTACTTTTACGAGAATGCTGTGCACAAATAAATCTTTTATATCCAATATCTTTTGAATTTTCTAGGTATTTGTAAAAAATAAAATATTCCTTTAAAAATCAAAGAAGTAATCAATGTCATTTCACCAAACTGAAATTTACAGTTGATGGAACAATTTACATTTTAAGAATTACAGAGCTTTACATGTTACTAAATCCAGTGCCAGGAGTATTCTCCAGACCCTGAACTATTGGTATGCAATAAGGTTAAACCTTACTGTTTTTACTCAGGATCTGGAAACAATTCTATTTTTTTGTGACAAAGATTTGACCCAGGAGTAACTGACAGAGCAGTAAAGTAGAAAGATGCCTTTCTACTCTAGTACTATTTGATTACAAACTTCCATGGACTTGTGGGGCTGGGTGCTTATATAAAATCTGTTCATTCTAAAAAATCTGCAGCATCTGGCTTAACTTGTGAAACACCTAGAACTGCTTGGATTTCACTGGATGGGAAGAATTTCTTTTCTCATGGTTTTCAATGTTCCAGCCAAAATCAGAAACAGGAGAAATGTATTCAAAGAACCGTAAAGTCAAGTCAAGCTCCACAGTGAAAAGATACTTCAGAAAAAGCTCATGTTTATGTGAGTTACATAAAAAGGGTAAGTTGTAGACCATCACGTGGAAATTCTTTTGCTTGATCACCTTTGTACTCTGTAAATTTCCGAACAAGCTCTGTTCTAGTGATAGCTAATGACACATATCTAATAAGTCAGAGCACTTAGAAAAAGCAAAGGAGAATGGGTTTCACCATGTCTCCTACATCTTCATGTCTCCTACATCACAGATGTTTCTCTGAACCACCAGCATTTTAGGTGGACAGTTTACATTCCTTTTCTTCTTCTTCCCGACCTTTGGAGGCCACCTTCTTGTCCCTATGTGGGAAAGGTAAAAACTCCTTGCTTTTCCACATTGCCAAGAACCAGGAGAGCATTGGGTTTGTTGTTCTATTTTGATATTTAAGTGGACAGCTGGAAGAAGTAAAAAGACTTTAAAATGTCATCTATTAGATATGTAAAATAAGGTGATAGGTGGGTGAAGGAAACAGCAGAGCAGGGCTAGACAGGAACTGGGAAAGGCTGCTTTAGAAAATGAAATGGCTTTTGGCTCTGGAAGAGCCACATTTGAGTGCTGGTGCCAGCCTGCCTGGGGTAGCTGGCTGTGCGTATGGAACACTGCTGCTTTAAAAATCTATTTACAGGTGCTGTGTCTGTATGGACAAATTATGTTCTATAATTACCCGTATTCTTTTAAAGAAAAGATCCCCAGGAGTCCCTCAGATGATACTGCAGTAGAATGACTGAGCCACACAACACAGCATCTCCCTCCCCAGAAGCAGCCATTGAGGTGAGGTGAGCTGAAGCTGCCCCAGCCACAGTAGGTAGCTCAGCACACTCACTTGCCTGAAGTGTAGATGTCTGAATGGATACCAGTTCCCTCCCCCCTTCAAACTATCACACCATCCCACCACTCTGCATGTGCTAGCTCGCCCAGCTGTACCCCTTTATGCCTCTTATAGACAGATACACAAAAGCTTTGTGCACTAAACATTAGTTCTGCTTCCAAATTATGCACATTCTCATTAAAATATATATATACTCACAAAGCCTGTAAATGGAAGCCCAACTGGACAAGCTGTTGGGCTATGAGCAAACTTGGGAATTACACAAGCGAAAACAGAACAAAACCCAAACTGCCACCTTCAGAAAGATATGGATTGCATTCAAGCATAGTGGGCTAGAGCACTCCTCACTCCCCATCTCTCTCTCTCAACTGGAGTTCCTTTTCATTTTACACTGCTATGACTGAGATTAAAAGAGATCAGAGTGTCACCCTTTGCTTATAGATGCTCTTACCCAGTGCCTGTAGCTTACTGCACGTGTACACACACGCACACATGCACACAACCCTCTCTTTGATGTTCAAGGCTTCAAATTTATTAGCCTTGTGTAACGGTTATAACCAACAAATACAGTAAAGCAATATATAGCAATGTTGAATAAGAACAGACTAAGCTAGCCCAATATTTTATGCCTTTCCACAAAGGCAAACTAGCCTGGAAATGCTTCTAAAAGTGTAAGTGTAAACATGAATCTGGCTCTGAATAGTCACAGAATTTGTAAATAGCTTCTTAATAACTTTTGTCACTCTTGTGCCTTCTTCAGGAGACAATTACACAAGTCCAGTGTTTCTAAGTGCATGGTGCTCTGAAACAAGCTCTGGGATAGCATCCACTATATAGCTTCCCTTTCAGTCTTCTAATTCTTCTTCCCTCTCCTCTTAGACCAGGAGGTGATGGACACACTATATGCTTCCCAGATATACTTGATGGGTCAAAATATTTTTGGTGATGTCTATAAATATTTTGATTTTTGCCTAGTCTAAGCCTCTAAAATGCCACTATATGAGACTGGGATCTTACCTGAGTCAATGCCTATGAGATCCTGCAGTACTGTATCAAGGCAAGAAAATGGAAACCTACCTATACAGACATATGAAGCCAGTCTCTAATTATTCTAATTCTAATGGCTAAATATATTATTTTGTGGTAGCAAGGTGAACTAGAGTATTTCGAAATTACCTGACATTTTCAAGACCATGAGTTCCCATCAATTTAAACCCCTTTGTCCTGTGTGGAGAAAACAGCTTCAGCAGTTGAAATGAGTAATGAAAAGAGACTTCTCTACTCTGCAGATTGCAGTGTGCTATGGAAATACCCTAACAAACATTAAATGAACTGGTTCAGAGACTAGGAGCAGGAGAGCTAGGCAGAGCTATATGAGCTAAGGCAGTTTTGCAGGTTGTCTTAGGCAGAAAAGTTTTGTGATCCAAGATAGTTCATTTAAAGTTAGCTGGGCTATCTGTGCTCAGCTGCAGAAAGCTGGGGAGATTTCATTTCACACAGCTTAGATGACTACAGTATGTATACTGTTTAAGCTGAATTTTTACAACACTCTTATGGATACAAATAAATACTCTGAAGAGATAATTTACCCAATCTCTTTTAAATGTCTATATTTGAATGAGATAAAGCTCACCCTTTTCTCTCCACTGAATGTAGAGGGCTTAGACTTCAAGCTTTGAGATAGACATCTACATGTTAAAGTCTAATGCAAGGGAGATAAATCCCCATCTCTACCTTTTCAGACAGCTAGAAAAAACCACTTACTTCTCTCAGTGCTGTGCTAATTCTGAATTCTAAATGCAGCAATGTAATCAGAAGCCTAAATTCATATGCAACAGAAATGAGCATAGCTGATTGGTTGTTGTGGCTTTGTCTCCCTCTGATGGTTGGATTGCATGAGCCTTCAGGGGTATGTAATCTCATTAATACACAAGACATTTAGATCCATATGTGTCTGGGTGCATTGCTGAGGAACCATGTAGAAAACCTACATTACATCACCATACTAGCCTAATAAATGACCAAAGCCACTGCATGTCAGAAAACAGTATTCATTTGTTAAAGATTTCAATATTTGAGATCTGTATACAGGTAGTGACAGAACTATCTGGAAAATGAACTACTGCCTTTCCCCCGCTTTTAGATTCAATCCCCTATTTTGTTCACTGAAGAAGAAGAAATGTTTACCATAGCAAAGGTGTTCAGATATATAAGCAGTGATTGAGCTCTGAACTCAAAACTTCCACTAGCACTGGATGCCATTTTGCCCTGTACTAATCTGTAAATCTAAGAATCCATTCCACTTTGCCCATCTCTTTGGTAACCCTACCAAAACCACATACAGAAGGTGTCTGTGGTTTCCAAATTAAGTATTATAGTCCAAAGCTGCAGAACTGCGTATAACAATGCTATGTCCCAAGATTAAAAGACTAACAATTTGTTAATGTAACCCCTGACATTATTTCTAAAGCCTAGAAAAGAGCATTCATTAATCAAATAAAGACTGTCATCCTCCAAGCCTCCAAGGCTTAAAAAGCCAAATCTATTTACAAATGCTCAGAAGACGACCATTAGCAAGCAGGAAAGAAGGCCGCTGTCTTCCCCAAATCCTGGCTCAAATTTCAGTCAGCAATAAGTAAGGCACTGTGAGCTATTTGCTTTTAACAAAAAGTAAACTCTAAATTGCAGGTTAACAAATCTTAAAGTGAGATGAGCGTCTAAACCAGACATAATTCAGGAAGAAGGAGTTGCCCAACACAATAAAAACAAAGGAAGATACTTTAATGTAAATCAGTACCCAGAAACTAGTGAAGCCAGTTAGAAAAAGTTCAGATACCTAGTATAGAGTGCAGATTTCTCTCTATATAGTGTGCACTACCTCTGTGTCTCTTTCAGTCAGCTAGTTTGAACCCCTTTCTAATCTTACAGCTAGTGAATCTTTCCAATTCTACTAATGGACCTACATCTTCTTTGATCAGCATTTGAATTTATAGTACTTGCATTATGTAGTATAGGAGGGAGGAGTCTGGCCTCATGGCTGTTAAAAAAGAAGATGCACTTTGGACTTTAAACTGTATCATTAGCTTCTTATTTCCACCAGTTTGTGTGGTGGTGACTTGGGGCTTTTCAGTGACTGGCTCAGTATCAATGCAGAAGCAAAAGTGAGTCTGTGTACAAGGAGTGAAACAAGTGCGTCTGGCCTGTGTTACACAAAAATTAGTGAAATACTTCAAAAAATGTTCCCAGTAAAACATTGTATGTTTTGTACTGTGGCCCACTGTGTATTGGCAAGACCTAGATTTTTCAGAAAAAGTACGAACATTTTTAAGGGCTTTAATTCACTCTCTAATATTGACCAATGATAATAGAAAGTTTGCAATCACAGAAATTAGGGAGGGAAGAGATTTATTTGACCTCTGCACTACCTTTTCCTCCTTATACTGCAGAACAGTTCAATATAGAGGGAGTTCCTGTTGGTCTCATTTTGATTTTACTTATCTTGGGGGCTATTTCCCTGTCAGAGTTTCTTCACCACATGTTCACACTGAAGCTGTCTAAACAAATCTCAGAGAAGCTGATGAATTTTGCAAGTTTAATTTTCTGATGGATCTGTCAGTTTGCACTATGTTGAGCAAAGGGACCTGACAAAAACTGTATTAATCACCAGCTTCCCAACTCCCGACATCAGCTCCTGCTCTCTGCTCTGCTTTCCCCTTCCCAGTGGTCCTTCTAATGACGTTCTCCAATATTAGAGTCAGGAATTGCTGCACTGGCTCTTTTGCAGCTCCATCCAGTCAAGCACATGGTCTGAAACAGTGGTCAGCAGC
Source organism: Mycteria americana (assembly GCF_035582795.1). Taxonomy (NCBI): domain Eukaryota; kingdom Metazoa; phylum Chordata; class Aves; order Ciconiiformes; family Ciconiidae; genus Mycteria; species Mycteria americana. Next base: position 60,870,677 of record NC_134366.1, read on the forward strand.
AGAAGCTTCAGAGAAATGGGCATGAACTCTGCAGTAGGGTCATAATCTGATCTCTGTAAATCTCATCCCAATCTCTTACCTAAGGAGAAGGTAACCTCAAGCATGAAGTTTTATTTTTATTTTAGAGCATCTGTTACAAAAATTACATTACAGGGCTGGATAGACTTGTGGAGCAGAGTAGCCTTCATAAAACCTCATCCAGTTTCCTCCTTTGGGGAAGCAGTTCAGCTGGAATTCCTTGTTCGTCTCCTGTGTTGACTCAAGAGTCACGGAGTGTTTTGTTTGTGGGCTTTGGATAAATGGGTCACTTTCATTTTTCAGAAAGGAGAGATTGCTGATGTGCAGAGAAAATAGGTGGATATAAACTTTGCACTTCCTGGCATCTGCAGCAGACAACAGAGAATATGCAGGGCTTGAGAGGATGCCTTTTGAAATGCTATAAAGTTTAATACATTGGTTCAAAATTTATTCCTAATATCTTTCTTCTACAGTTTGAGATTTTTTAAATTTCTTTTTGAAGCTATGAGAATTATAGCAAAATATTAATTTCACTATTTGTCTAATAGATTATAATGATAAAATAAGCTCCTTTGCTGAATGAAGACTTCATGAATAACAGTTTTTAAAAGCTACACTTGAATTTACTGCATTGAGGAAGCAGACAGTGAGAAATAATAAAACCAAGATAAAACCAGGCTTGCTAGAGATAAGCCTGGGGGCAGCACGCCAATGTTTGAGGGACAGTGTGCTAGCGAGGTCCTTTGGTCTTCTATCTCAGTGGAGATGGGGATGGAGATACAAGCGGCAGCAAAGACGCAAGGGTTATTGATGTGTTAGAAACCATGGAAGCGCCTGAGAACAGTCACGTAGGAATTAGGGCTTCTTCCCCCCAAAAGGTGTCAGTATCAATAGCCCAACTGAAGTGCATCTACACCAATGCACACAGCAAGGGCAACAAACAGGAGGAGCTGGAAGCCATTGCGCAGCAGGAAAACTGATATAGTTGCCATCACAGAAACATGGTGGGATGACTCACACAACTGGAATCCTGCAATGGATGACTATAAAGTCTTCAGAAGGGATAGGCGAGGAAGGAGAGGCAGTGGGGTAGCCCTGTGTGTTAGGGAGTGTTTTGATTGTCTAGAGCTTAATGATAGTGATGATAGGGTTGAGTGCTTATAGGTAAGGATGAGGGGGAAAGCCAACAAGGCAGATATCCTGCTGGGTGTCTGTTATAGACCACCCAACCAGGGTGAAGAGGCAGATGAAGCATTCTATAAGCAGCTGGCAGAAGTCTCACAATCGCTAGCCCTTGTTCTCATGGGGGACTTCAACTTACCAGATGTCTGCTGGAAATACAATACAGCAGAGAAGAAACAGTCTAGGAGGTTCCTGGAGTGTGTGGAAGATAACTTCCTGACCCAGTTGGTGAGTGACCCAACTACAGAAGGTGCCCCACTAGACCTGTTGCTCTCAAACAGAGAAGGACTTGTGGGTGGTGTGATGGTTGGAGGCCATCTTGGCCATAGTGATCACGAAATGATACTTTTCAATTCTTGGAGGAGTAAGGAGGTGGGTACCTTGGACTTCTGGAGGGCAGACTTTGGCCTGTTTAGGGGCCTGGTTGAGAGAGTCCCTTGGGAGGCAGTCCTGAAGGGCAAAGGAGTCCAGGAAGGCTGGACATTCTTCAAGAAGGAAATCTTAGAGGTGCAGGAGCTAGCCATCCCCATGTGCCAAAAGACGAGCCAGTAGGGAAGAAGACCAGCCTGGCTGAACAGAGAGCTTTGGCTGGAACTCAGGAAAAAAGGGAGACTTTATGACCTTTGGAAGAAGGGGCAGGCAACTCAGGAGGACTACAAGGATGTTGTGAGGTTATGCAGGGAGAAAATTAGAAGGGCCAAAGTCCAACTAGAACTTAATCTGGCTACTGTCATAAAAGACAATAAAAAATGTTTCTATAAATACATTAGCAACAAAAGGAGGGCTAAGGAGAACATCCATCCTTTATTGGATGCAGGGGGAAACATAGTGACAAAGGATGAGGAACAGGCTTAATAAGTAAAGCTTAAAGGCTTACTACTTTAAAGTTCTTAAAAGTACTTAATACCTTCTTTGCCTCAGTCTTTAATAGTAAGACCAGTTGTTGTCCGGGTACCCAGCCCCTTGAGCTGCAAGACAGGGATGGGGAGCAGAATGAAGCCCCCATAATCCAAGGGAAAATGGTTAATGACTTGCTATACCACTTAGACAAACACGAGTCCATGCAGCTGGATGGGATCTACCCAAGGGTACTGAGGGAGCTGGCCAAAGTGCTCGCCAAGCCACTTTCCATCATTTATCAGCAGTCCTGGCTAACTGGGGAGGTCCCAGTTGACTGGAGGTTAGCAAATGTGATGCTCATCTACAAAAAGGGCCGGAAGGAGGATCTGGGGAACTACAGGCCTGTCAGTCTGACCTTGGTGCTGGGGAAGGTTATGGAGCAGATCATCTTGAGTGCCATCACGTGGCACGTACAGCACAACCAGGTGATCAGGCCCAGTCAGCATGGGTTTATGAAAGGCAAGTCCTGTTTGACTAACCTGATCTCCTTCTATGACAAGGTGACCTGCTTAGTGGATGAGGGAAAGGCTGTGGGCATCGTCTACCTAGACTTTAGTAAAGCCTTTGACACTGTTTCCTACAGCATTCTCCTGGAGAAACTGGCTGCTCGTGGCTTGGATGGGTGTATGCTTCGCTGGGTAAAAAACTGTCTGGCTGGCCGGGCCCAAAGAGTGGTGGTGAATGGAGTGAAATCCAGATGGCGGCTCGTCACAAGCGGTGTTCCCCAGGGCTCAGTGTTGGGGCCAGTTCTGTTTAATATCTTTATCAATTATCTGGATGAGGGCATTGAGTGCACCCTCAGTAAGTTTGCAGACGACACCAAGTTGGCCAGGAGCGTTAATCTGCCTGAGGGTAGGAAGGCTCCACAGAGGGACCTGGACAGGCTGGATCGACGGGCTGAGGCCAATTGTATGAGGTTCAACAAGGCTAAGTGCTGAGTCCTGCACTTGGGTCACAACAACCCCATGCAATGCTACAGGCTTGGGCTGTAGTGGCTGGAAAGCTGCCTGGTGGAAAAGGACCTGGGAGTGTTGGTCGAGAGCTGGCTGAATATGAGCCAGCACTGTGCCCAGGTGGCCAAGAAGACCGATAGCATCCTGGCTTGTATCAGAAATAGTGTGGCCACTGGGACTAGGGAAGTGATTGTTCCCCTGTACTCGGCACTGGTGAGGCCGCACCTCGAATACTGTGTTCAGTTTTGGGCCCCTCACTATGAGAAAGACGTTGAGGTGCTGGAGCGTGTCCAAAGAAGGGCAACAAAGCTGGTGAAGGGTCTAGAGCACAAGTCCTATGAGGAGTGGCTGAGGGAACTGGATTTATTTAGCCTGGAGAAAAGGAGGTTGAGGGGAGACCTTATCGCTCTCTACAACTACCTGAAAGGAGGTTGTAGAGAGGTGGGGGTCAGTCTCTTTTCCCAAGTAGCGAGAGAGAGGACAGGAGGAAATGGCCTCAAGTTGCTCCAGGGAAGGTTTAGCTTGGATATTAGGAAAAATTTCTTCACTGAAAGGGTGGTCAAACATTGGAACAGGCTGCCCAGGGAAGTGGTTGAGTCATCACCCCTGGAGGTATTTAAAAGATGTGTAGATGTGGCTCTTAGGGACATGGTTTAGTGGTGGACTTGGCAGTGTTAGGTTAATGGCTGGACTCGATGATCTTAAAGGTCTTTTCCAACCTAAATGATTCTATGATTCTATGATTTTATGATTCTATGATTCTATGAAATGTAAGGTCTTTGTAAGCTTATTTCACAACAGTATTTAAAAAAGGTTTGGAAATATATGAAATATCAGCATATAATAAATAAAATAGCCTTTAAAACATATTGTTGAGATTTATCCTATTACGTCTAAGAGTAAGTGCATGTGACTCATATCAAACTGTCCCACAGTCAAGACTTTCAAATATAGTTCTAGCTTGCTGCCTGCTATCCTGCTCTAAAGGAGACAGTCTGTTTGGTGTTGCTTGGATTCAAACATCATACTACCTTTGACTAGTGTGGAATATTGTAGCAGCTTCTATGTTTGCTCACAAATACTAATTTTTCCTCTCCAGTCTTTTATGCATATTCCTGAACATTAAGGGTAAAAGGACTATTAGTGAGTGGATTACCTGTACAAATCAAGATGCAGAATTTTATTCATTAACTCCTGCATATAATTTCAAATTCAATGAATCTTTATTTATTTTCAAGTGATGGAAAACCCACCATGACTGTAGGTACCCTGGCCTTGTCAGTTGTCATCCATCACTGTGAAAAAATATTGCTGTATTTTCAGTCTGAATGTGTCTAGCTGCAGTTTCCAAGCTTGGAATATTGCTAAGATATTGCTTTATTTTAGAAGTAGTTCATTTTTCTACAAAGTTAGCCTGCTTTTGCCAGTTAATGAGGCCACACCATTCCCCTATCCAGCCCCTTTTTCTCTTTCTCACTTTCAGTCTTTGTTCACCTCTTGGATTGCATATATTGTCATGTACTCTGTCCATTCATGTGCTGTCCTCAACACTCAGCATCCCAAATTCACCTCTTTTTCTAAGTGAACACAGTGCATGAGCCAGTCTCTCTGTTCCAGTGAAGCAAGTCTCTAACTGACCCTCAGCCAACTGCTGCCTGCAGTTTCAGTTTTTCTGCAAGGTCCCAGACGCTGGCCAGAGGCAGCCTGTTGTCCGCTATGTTGGGAGCTGCATAAGGCTCTTGCAATGGAAGGTTGTGCTGAGGCTCAGATTATACCGCAAGACACTGCAAGTGAGGACCTCTATCAGACAAACAGGATGTGAGCAATTCCTGAGCAACACATGCTCCACCATCACGTTATTTCCTGAATGAACAATCCCATCAAGGTTTCTTTTTTTTCTAAGCACTGTTGCAATGTTGCAACCTACCAAGCAGCGCTGTAACCTACCAAGAACTAAAGTTTTTTGTCTCCATCCATGAACCCGTGTTGTGTGAAGTGCTGGTCTCTGAATGTGGGGCAAAACAATCCATTGAGTTTTCAGGCTTCTCTGCTCTGCCTTTTACAGAGACTAAACGAGTTTTTTGCTTGCTTCAGGGTCCAGAGACTGTCGAAGTGGCCTAAAACCACATCCCCTCTAATCCTCTTTGGTACTGTGCTGATTATAGCTTAATATTTACAGAGTTTCAACTGCTGAGCATTCAGGATGCAAGAGACTACAAAGTTGAATATGTCCGATGAGGAAGAAAGAAAAGTTTGAAAAAGCATAAAAAACAATGGAAGTCAAATGGCATTCTTTCTCCCTCTCCTCCTCCCTTCATGCACTCACACAGATTTTGCCTTCTTAAGCACTTTTACACTGACCTTTTTTTTTCCTTTCCCCTTTTCATTTCTCTCTGTATATACTGAGGGGGAAAAAAAGGTACACAGCCATTTTTACGAGAATGTTGACCGAGGGTGGTCACCATCTGTGCAAACTGTCTGAAATTGTGACTTCCTCTTTGCCTTCTTTTCCGTCAGAGAGAAAACCTCACTTCTTAGATAATCTGGGGAATATTATTATCCATCACCCTCACCACCATCCTTCCCCTCACTGCCCCCCTTCACATGATTGGCATTTTCCAGTCAAAACATGATTCTCTCTTGCCTGAAAGGGCTCCTTTAATAAAACAGACATCCTGTTTAACATTTGAGGAGGTGACTAGTTAGCACCAGAAGCTCTGATGTGATTATTTGGGTATTGAAACAGAGAGGCCTAGCATGGTTGTTTAATTAGCACAGCAAATAATTAAATTTATCACTTATTTACAGGATAAAGAATTTGCCCCTCCTCTTCCTTACTCTCCCTTCCTCCACTGCTGCATATTAGGCCTTTAGAAACCTAGAGGATGACATCTAGGCCCACAGAGTTTTGCAGTTTAGCATAGATATATATCAAATTTGCCTAACTAAAACTGGCAAACCGCTAATGTTTGTCTCTTATACTAAGGCTTTTCCAGGTACAACTCGTCTGGTTGAAGACAGCACTGCCCCAGGTGCTGTCATTCCTCACTAACTGAAGGTTACAATGCATTGGTATGGGTGCTTCCTAATATACTTCAAGAAAAATCAATGGGCTGAGCTCAGCCCCCCTGGTTACTGCTAACCTAGCTGATTTTACCTGAAGAGGGTTTTGGACCTCTGCCAGCAAAAATGAGCTGATGGTGGTCTCTGCCAGAGAGGTGCAATAAGGGTGCTGAACAGATAAAAATTATCTGCACAGCTGCTTGTGACTAGACACAGCTGCTCATAGACTATAGACAGAAGTCTTCTAGATCTATTTGTGCCTACTGAAACAGTTACTACCCTCCCCAGCTTCTTGTTTCTGTCCACGTGGGATCTGGCAGCCCTTCAGACGGGCTCCCTAACCCAGCCGTGGCCAAAGGAGCCAGACAAACTTGAGGGGAGTGCTCTGCCAGCTCTTTTGTCTGAAACAAGGCAAAGTCTGGCAACCCTGAGCAAAAGAGAAGCAGGGAAGACAGCCTTTTCAGCTTGTATTGATTATTGACAGAACTGAGACCATGGTCAACTGGTTTAGCTGTGTTTAGATTAGGGGTTTGCAATAATTTACCTGCAATATTTGCTGTTTGCTAATGCAGGCAAATCCCCACAATGCATGCTGAGTTTGGAGATCTCTGTCACTGAAAATCATCCTGATCTCAAATATGCTTAAAAATGGTACTTAAATGTATTTTCAGCCTTCTGTAATTTATTATTGCTACTATTTTTGCACTGTTTTATCACACCAGTGCTAACATCCATGTGCAATTTTATAAATTCTTATAATGCTATGCAGCAGCTTGGCTTCTCAAAATGCTGTGGGAGTAGGGTGTTGATGGTTCTGGATCTCGATGTGAGTTAGGAGAATAGCCTAAGGAGTCGGAGCTGTAACTTCTGATCAAAGAAAAGTTCTCTGAAGGAGAAAGTTGCAGAGACAACAGGGAGGCTGGCTGAATTTGTGGGCATTAGGTTTACTCTGTGATCCTCTTTCAGGCACTCTTTCTAAACCAGTCAGATGTGTACAAAGCTACCACAGTACAGTGAGGAACTCCTTGCAAAATTGGAAATTAACATTTGAGATTATATTTTTGAAGCATGATCTTTCAATTTTTTTGGTCAAGGTTTCTTCTTGGTGGCTTTTAGTCAGAGAGCAGCTATTTTTTCTTCAAGGTTCTTAGTTTTTCTGCTTCATTTTGCATTCTTAGAAAGTGTTAATGGCTATTTTAGCAAAACAGTTTGAGTTCTGTTGCTGAAAAGAACTAACTAAAGATTTTCAGTGTAGCATTTTAAAAAAAAGGCTTACTGTAAGCTTTGAACCTCACAACATCCCTCTGTTCTGTTGTAGGTGAGGTTGCCGTGTTGTTACATGAAGGAGGTGGGACTACAGCCAGAGAGTATGACTCCTGGTAGACCTTTCTTAACAGCACCAGAACATCACAGGCTTTCCCTGATTGCGTGGCCTTCTGTACCTGCATCAGCTAGTCAGTCAGACAAGCAAATAGTCTCCCAGACTGAGGGATCTGATTTTACTACATTAATGGTGCAGAAGAGGGACAGTAGAACTGGGTGGCAAATGCTTGAAGAAGGGAAATTGTGGGAATGTCTTTTAAATACAATAAGCCTGACACGTTTGAACCATGTAATTTAGCATTTGGAACAGGTGGGTGGTGTGTCATCTGCTGTCACTCTCATTGCTCAACAGTGCTGTTTGAACCAACAGTGTGTTTTTTGAACCAACATACTTTTATTCCCATCACTTGCTCACTTTTTCTGTAGGAAGAGCGACTACTGTGAATCCTCTCATCTGCTTTCTGAAGTGCAGATGCGTTCTCATTAGAGTAAATCAGCATCACTTAGTAGCATAAGTGAAGCTTGTAAAAACAATGGTCTTGTTTTACTTACCCTCATGTAAATCAGGATCAAGGTGGCTGACAGCAACAGATTTATACTGATGCAAAATTGAGGTAAGATCAGAATCAGGCCAACTGACTTAAAGTATTCTCCTGTGTTGAGGGCTATTGATGATGAGTTTTACATTTCATCTGAATTAATCTTTAACTGCTTGCTTGATAGACAAGCAGCACAAATAGTCATTAATCTTTTCATCTCAGCAAAATATGACACTGGCTTGAACTTAAAAGGTGTGCTGTAGCATTTTATGTATGCAAAGCCAAAGCATCCTACCCACCACTGAAGCTGGTTAAACAATTACTCCACTATGTTCCAAGAGGGACAAAGGCAGAGGAGTGAGGACTTGCTGAATGTTTGCACTGTATAAAGGAGAGGGATCTGTTAAAATTGCAGTTGACACAGTTGGATTTTCAAATCAGAAAAATATATCTTGAAAAATGGTAGAGCGTTTGTCACTTGGATACCTGCCTGCTGCACTGCTTTTTGAGGAGATATGATTGGTATCTATCTCAAAGTTCTCAGTTACATACCACCCTGAAACCACATTGTTATATTCTACAGAAAAAACCAAACAAACAATTTAGCCTGACCTATAGTTTAATGTGTAAAAAAAAAAAAAAAGAAAAGAAAAAAGAAAGAGAGATGGTCAATGGCTAGTGCCCCACTGTAGTAATAAAATGTCTAGACAGCAATTAACATCCATTTCCCTTAAGAATGCAATTGTGTCATCAGCAAATCTTTACTACTTTGCAAGAGACCAATCTAAATATGTTTAACCATTAATCAATTTCCAAAATCTGAACAGGATTTGGTTTTCATGGCCTTTGTCTTCAAAACTGCAGTCACTTTATGAGAAAAAAAAACAAACCTAAGGGGGGATTATTTTGGCTGCAGTCCAGGGGGTGAGCCTGCTTAGAAGATCACTGGTGCTGTGTCTTGTTTGGGAACATTGCGCTCTTTCTGCATACGTTAGCACTTTCAGTTTCCTCGATTCTTTTCTATTTCCTCTTCGTCTGTGTGTATTCATAGCAAGCAGCAGTGGCTGAAAGCACCGAGCAGGATTCTGCGCACAGACCGGTCCTGTAATAGCTGCCAACTGTATCTGTCTTGTGAGCTGGCTTTGAGAAATACCTCTCTTTCCTCCCTCTTTGAGCGGCACTTCTCTTCCCTCAGAATTATTTTCTCAGCCAATGGTGAAGTCTCTCACAGGTCACTGATTGCTGCACTCACATGGGATCACACTAAACTTCCTGTCAAGTAGGGGGAACAGGAAATTACTCTTTAGCTTCCTACAATTAAACAAAAAAATCACTGTGCTCCCACCACACACAACTAGCAAAAGGGTTTTAAGCCTATCAGGAAAATAATATTATACATAGCATAAATAAGGAGGGAATCTGATGGACAGAACCATGATCACTATAGTAAACACAAACTACTTTAAGTCCACCGATGCCAGCAGTGGATTTACCCTGATTTACAGTATCGTAACTGAGCTCAGCCTCAGGCTCTGGCGTGTTCACTGAATACATCAAAGAACTTCCCGAAGAGGAAAATGGCACAAGCCGATATCTTTTGGAAACTCCTCTGTTTTTTCACTTTGAGAACTGGAAACTTCTCCTTTTAGCTTATACCCTGCTTCAGAATTCATTGTTCTTGCCAAATGAGTAAGAAATGTGAGGATTACTGCACTGGAGAGATGGCGTTTCTGGAACACAGAGTTGTTTGTCAAGGCAAAACATTTTCTGCTGCACCCAGGGAATGACACAGACAACACTAAACTTTGCTTACAGGTTTTATGAAGCTTATTAATAAAGAAAACTGTTTTGACAGATCACTAGTTTCCCACACATAATACAAGCTCTATACAAAACAAATGTCACAACTATGTAGAAAAGGACACATTGCCTTCGTTTATCTACACTATTTGGGTAACTGGATTGCACATGATGGTGTTAAAAAGAACCTGGAAAGAGGGATGTCAGCCTCTGGGCTGAACACTAGCCACCAGTACAGCTTCCAAGGTAATAAGGATTTCTTCAAGCAGATATTGTTCAAAACCTGTGCATTTGTGAAAGGAAAGTAGCCCATGATCCTTCCCCTTCCAGAAACACTCGTTCTGATGGAGACATCACAGGATGCAGGTCCAAATTGGAGAACTAAACCATTACAGCAGGTTGTATCACCTGGCACCCCATGCAGCAGCAGTGCTTGAGAACCAGAGGGAAGGGAGGGCAGAGGATGCAGAAACCAGGCCTTCATGAAGGGCACTGTAGTTATGTCTAGCTGGTGCAACAGCTGTGTGCCAAAGATACCTTCCTCTCTACACAGCTGGTCTTCTTTCTCGCAGTAACCAGGGTGCTCGGGGGGCAAGGGTAATTTTGGGAGGGGCCAGAGATGTGTGTGGTGTCTTCTGGAGCTTGGCTTTATTTGGGATTGAGATGTAGTAAGGATGTACACATGGAGTTGAGAATTTGGAAGCACTGTCAAACCCACAGACTAGAAAATGTAGTCCTCATGGTAAGATTGAGGAATAAATGGCATTCCACCTGAACTGATCTGCAATATGCTTTTAGAAAACCCAGTGCAATTGTACTGCAAAACCTTATGCTCCCTGGAGTACAGTATTTTATACTTGAGTTTCCCATAAATGGGTGTTTGTGCAAAAACAAAAAAAAAGTTCTAAAAAATTTTCTTCAGAAAATGCATTTGGACAGAGGAAAAAAGTCCATCAGTTCTTCTGAATGTTTATTTCCTCTCTTTGCATCTTATGTTTAATTGTTAAACTTTTTTTTTTTTTTTTTTGGCATGCAAAGGATGTCACCTCTTTAAGGATCTTTGAAAAATTAACATAATTGTCCATTATCTTAGTCTCTTATTCTCTGCCTTTCAATATTTGCTCCTCCTAATATTTCACAATATATCAATCTCTGATCCTTGACACTAGTACGATTCATTTTCCACAAGATGTTATTGAGATTGTAAATAAATGCCACAGCATCAAGGGGCAGACAAGACGGAGCCTGTCAAATCTGGGAGTCGGCAGCAAAGTTATAATTACAGCAGAGTGGTGTGAGGTGAGTTCTTTGCATGCATAGATTTAATTGTCTTCAGCTGCTGGGGAAGTAAAGCACGGGGAAAAGAAGATGGAGAGTGATGGGGGTAAAGAGTGTTACCAAATATGTCCTAGGTTGTTTTTGCAGTTCCCATTACTTAACTCATAAGCCATCAGCAGAACAGCAAGAGGCTCTATACTTAAACAGTAGTGTTTCTGCAAAGATGACATTTTCTACTGAAGGTAATTTAATTGTAAAAATTCAGAAAATTATATTCTTGTAAGCTGAGCTGGAGTAAAATAAAAACTAATTTTCAGACCTAATTTTCAGAGAGGTCAGGCTGCTCCTGCAGTCAGCTTAGGTGCATGGCACTTCAGTTAATGTTAACACATAACAACATTCTGAGGGCAGAAGTAAACTAACTCTGCTCAGGCTGAGAGCTCAAAAGAGGCTGTGCGAACATGGTAAACACATTGCTGCTCTGAAACTAATGTGCTCTGCAAACTACTGCACATGTATCTTTCCTCTCACCATTTCCAAAGCACTTTTTTCTGCAAATATTAGAGGGCTCATTTTTACCCCCTTATATTGGGCAGAGTGCTTTTTTTGTGTCACTGCTTTGGTGAGATTAATATGGATATATTACTTACTAAGGGTCTAAGTATCAGAATCTTGCCTGATAGGATCAGAATATCAGCGTTGTGAGTAATATCATCTGCATGCACAAAAATGCCAAAACAGAGCTCAGCCTGCTTTGGTTATCTGATATTTGTGCTGTGAGATCTCCTTAACTCGGACTTGAAGATGAAAGTGACTTGCAGAACTTTTCTTCAAATATACCCATGAGTTAAAAGGCCAAGACTTTGGATATGAAGACAGTTCAAACTTTCCTGAAATTCTGCTTAGATTTGGATTCAGTCTTAGGGCTTAATATGTAAGGCTAAGATAGACCATCAGTTGGTGCATAGACCTTTCCAGTGTTTGTTAAGTTTTATATCAGAGCCTCAAATAAGACTTCATTGCTAATGAACATATACGTTACTAGGCATAGAAGTGGTTAGAAAAAGTCTATCAAATGATGTCTGGAACTAAAGAAAGAAGATTGGAAGATTGTTGCAATATGTTTTGTGTTCATTTGTTGTTTTCCAAGCTGTTCTACCATTTTTCAAGGGATTTCATTTTATTTGCCTGGAGGATTTCTTGCACAGACTGATGAGTCCTTCTGTGGTCAAAGAAAGTAGAGAGTCAATGTACATACAGCCCCTCAAAGAAGATGTAGAGGATTATTTCGTTTACAATAGCTGTGTATTTTTTAGAAAATATTTTAGAAATTAACATTTTAGAGATCATGAAGCATAAGATTACAACTCAACTCCCCAGATCTTTCTGAAAGTTCAAGGTTTGTCTCATTTTGCATTGCATGAAAAGCTTTGTAAAGGTTCCTAGAAAGTGAAAATATGTCAAAATGCCTATTTTCAAATGGAAGCCTCTGCCTTTTGCTTCAGATGAAGTGGAAAAGTCATCTTCAGCTGAGACTATTTTTCAGGGATATGAGATGCAGTGGTCCAAAACCCTAACCTGCCCGCAATATAAACAAAATCCCTTCCCAGATACCTGGGATCAAGGTGACTGGGGATTTGGGTACAGATATTCAGGACAATGTCTTCATCTACTGGGCTGTTCAGAGCAAGAATTGCACTCATTTGCTTCCAGATTAAAACTTTTCTGAAATTGATATTTGCATAATACTTGAGTTTCAATTAGCTCTATAAATGCACTTCCTATTCCTAATGAAGTAAAAACTTTTTTTATTTATAAGGTATTTGGTAAGATACTATGATGGATGGTATACCTAAGAAAAAATTCTTCTGTGGAACCATCCCAGGAATTTAATTCTGGTTAGGTACCTTTCTGAAAACAGAATAAAGAGATCTTATTGGGAAGTATTTGATATTCCTAAGGTCTTACACTGAAGACACTGAAATTTCGTTATGCAGTGTCAAAAGAAACCTTCAAAAATGGGTAGGGTACAACTGTGAATGTTGCCATTGAATATTACATGTATTTTAAATAAATACATGATTGACAATATAAAAAGTGACATACAAAAATTCTCACAGTGGGGTAGCAAACCCCAGTTTTCTGGCATAAGAAACCCCAGAAAATTAATTTGTCAAGTTGAGGAGACTAAACTATGTACTTGTGAACTTCATAATTTGTTCTTTTAATTGTATATTTGGCAAATAGAAAAGGAAATGTGGTATTTTAACATTATAAACCTCACTGGAGACCCTAAAGAAAGGTTCAACTTCTCTGCAATAGATACACATAACCTTTCTACCAACTATAAGAAAATACTTGTTCATATGAAGCTTGCAGACTCTGAAGTAAAGTTTTTGCCTATTTTGAAAATACTACGTTTACAAGAAAATACTAAGGAAAAGGGAAAAGAAATAATTTAAGAGAACTTTGAAAGTGAATTTGCAGCTTCGTTTTTGATTCCAGTAGATTTCTCCTCAACTGAACAGAATATGTGTAGGAATTGCTGTTGTAACGTCACAAAATTTACTATACTTTCACTGGAAAAGCAATCAACTTCTCAGGCTGTAATTTAATTTTTCTGCAGGTATGGTCTAATGTTCTCAGCTTGTGGGCACGAAGAGAACACATTTTAATGCAGCTATTCTTTTAAAGAAATGCACCTGCAACAGATAATTCAAGAAACTTTGCTAAAAGAAATCTATCTAATGGGATAAAGATTGGGCTAGAAACCTCAGATGATTTTCTAGGAACTACAGGTAAGCATGACCTATGGTAACTTAGTACTGGGGAAATAAAAGGTTGATGTGGAAGGTCTATGGAACAGAGTGTTACAGATCATTATGTGCTTTTTCAAATGGAGTGTCTTTTCTTTAGACCATTGTCCTGGTTTCAGCTGAGATAGAGTTAATTTTCTTTATAGTGGCTGGTATGGGGCTATGTTTTGGATTTGTGCTGAAAACAGTGTTGATAATACAGAGATGTTTTAGTTGTTGCTGCACTAGTCAAGGACTTTTCAGCTTCCCGTGCTCTGCCAGGTGCAGAAGAAGCTGGGAGGGGACACAGCCAGGATTGTTGATCCAAACTGACCAAAGGGCTATTCCATACCACATGACGTCATGCTCAGTATATAAAGCTGGGGAAGAAGAAGGAAGGGGGGGACATTCGGAGTGATGGCGTTTGTCTTCCCAAGTAACCATTACGCGTGATGGAGCCCTGCTTTCCTGGAGATGGCTGAACGCCTGCCTGACCATGGGAAGTAGTGAATGAATTCCTTGCTTTGCTTCGCTTGCGTGCGTGGCTTTTGCTTTACCTATTAAACTGTTTTTATCTCAACCCTCGAGTTTTCTTACTTTTGCTCTTCCGATTCTCTCCCCCATCCCACCGGGGGGGGGAGTGAGTGAGCGGCTGTGTGGTGCTTAGCTGCTGGCTGGGGTTAAACCACGACAACCATTTTAGAAAATATCTTCTAGCATTTAACAGACAGACCTGTAAAGTATGTGGATAACAAATGAGACTTAAAATTTACTACAATTCTAAATTTAGTTCTACCTGTTTTAGAGAAATAGGAAAACATTCTATACTAATCAATAGAGAACAATAACCTAGCTATAAAATTGCAGGTTACTTAATTGTATGTTACTTAAAATATTTGAGCAGATTTTTTTTTCATTATTCATTAAATTCTTTAAGACTTTTTCATAAGGGGAGTGTTGGATGACAGAAGAGGTAGACAATAGACATCAGCAGTGTTGAATGAAGCTTGCAGACATCTTTAATGCTTTCCATCCAACTCCATTAATTTAAGAGGTGTTAGGACACATTTAAAGACTGACTTCATCCTCTTTTATTTTCCTACTAGTGACAAAAGAAAAATAGGCTCATGTCTTATGGAAGGTTTTGTTGAACAGGTTCATAACTTACATGGAAGACATATGCCGAAGTTGCAAATGTTAAGTTTCACAGCTCACTCTTGGAGGGTGATACTCACCCCGTTTCTCTTGGGACTCACAGAAATCCCTTTCTTATGGTTTAGGTCAAATTTATGATCTCTTTTGGCAGCAGAGCACACCATCTATGCAAGTCCTGTACCTACCAAGGATCAAAATTTCCTTCGTGTAGGTTACATAGCAGCTGGAGCCTCTAACAGACAGAGATTATGAAGGACATATTCAGATATGGTGCATCTAGTCTGCCCAACCTCTGAGGGAGATTCTTATAGCAAGATAGATTATGCAGTTACTGCACCTCAATCCTTAGAAACAAAGGAAGAAACCTCATTGACTTCTCAATTTTCTCCATTTTTTAAAACTTAAAATTTTCTATTAGAATTTTCAAGTGTGCACCATTAAGCTTCCAAAGATTTTAAACAGGCGGCTTTCCTGTCTAAATGCTGAACTCCACTGAAATGATATATTTTAGCCCTGGATCCTTAGATGAGGTTGTATAGTACTTCTGTCAGACAGCTGATTACCTGTGAATAGCATAGAGAGAAAGAGCGCAAAATAATAATGGAAACAACTTTAAGTACAGGGGAAGGTCAGATCTGGCTGGATGAAAGTAGCCAAGAGTCAATATGTAACATTAGGAAACCAGTCAAGTCACAGCATTCCCTAACTCTTTACAGAGAGGAAATAACAGAAGAGAGAGAGTCACTCCCACAACTCATGTTACAGGACATTGGTGGCAGAACCTGGAAGAGTTAATGAACTTTTGCTGAGGAGTATGTACCCATGGTGGGACACTGGCTCTACATATATACCTTCCTGTTTGGGGACCTTGGGTTTAACACTGATAATGGATTTATCTCCACCGGGTAGGCAGCTGGCATACAGAGCAAACAAAGAAGTGGCAAACACTGTTCTCGTACATCCTTCCTTCATGGATTATAGCAAAGGCTATAATAATCTTGGTGCCACCAGCCAAACAAGTTTCTGTCACTTGGAGAAATGATAAAACCTGGGGAGGCTGGTGTTAAAAGCATCGTGGGAAAACACCACCAACAAGCTACAGTGTGACACAGCTTGGTGGTGTTTGATTCTCTGGCTCCCTTTGACTGAGCATGAAGCACTGCTGTGAGACACTGCAGCACTTAAGACGTGCACTGTAGCTGTAGCTGTTTGCCCAAGAGCAGGCAGGACCCAAGTCAGGCAGGTGAGGCAGCTGTTAAGGTATAGCCTAGGCCAGGAGGCAGCTGGCACTTCTGGCTCCCTGCCCTCCCTCCATGCCCTTCACTCCCCAGATCGCTCCAGTAGAGCATTTTCTCTGCTTCCTACCCTACTTGTTGCATGAGAGAAAACTGTTTTTTTCCTTGGTGAGTCTCTAGGTCTTCCCTATCTTGGCAACCTGAGAGTGTGCTGATCCAAGCCCTGAGCTTTCCTTGGTGCCTCTGCATGACATTTTCAGGATTTTCCATAGAAGGAATAAGCATTGATGCCAAAATCTTCACATCTTTCATCACAGCACTGGAAGCTGGGGTAAATTCTGTAGATGGAACCAGCAAAACATAGTCCCTTTAATTGAAAATGAAATTTGCACTTGATTGGAAGATGTACTGCATAGTTTAGTTGAAACACATAACTCAGCTTTGAGCCGTTGCTAATAAATAAACCTACATGCCCTCACTGATCTTCTACCCAAAAGACCTTTTATTCCCACGAGCCACTAGCAGTTTTGCAGGTCATGATTGAGATGCATTGCAAGTATCCTAGGGAAGACTCAAATCAGTGTTTCTAGACCTATCCTTTTGTGAAAGCTAACATCCTTTTGTGTAAGATGCCAGCAGAGGTTTTGGGTGACTCTTCACCATGCCACATTCACATGAAACACACACACACACACACACGTGCACCATCCCAGTTTGCATATATGATTCAGTCCCCTGAGTGGAGTATCTGAAATCCTTACTGTTCCTAACTATGTCATATTAGTGCTATTCAACCTAAAATCAAGACAGAGAGAATTGAACAAAAAGGCAATCACATTTTCAGTCTCTCTGTGAAAATGTCACAGAACTGTGATATTGTAGCATTAGCTACTTAGCTAGAAGTGATGCTTTTTATAAGTACCAGCACCCTGACTGGTTTGTTAGTTCCAGTTCTGAAATTCTTTACCTACTTTCAACCTGATAATGTCCTATGTTTGGAGGGTCTCTCACAGCTCACTGAACCGGTTCAGCCTAGATCTAAATCTAAATAAACATGAGGCTGTCTTGTCTCTTACGCAACTCTCATTCACCAAATTCCCAATAAAAGCCTGCAGGATCTATTTAAGTAACTGTCATCCATAGCAGCAGAAAACATAACCAAGTATTGAGGAAGCTCAAACAACAAACTTGCAAAACACACATATAAAAAAAGTATCAAACAATAATTAGGCATTTCCTGAAGAATCCTGTCTACCTTGGCCACCCATGAACTCTTTGCCTATTATTCAAGACAGCTGGCCTAAAAAAGGGATCTGGCTTCTGCTTATATTTATTAAATCTGCAGGAAGGGCCCATCAATCACAACAATGGGTTTTAAGTGTTTGCTGGGTGAGAGGAGAGTCCCATAAGCAGTCTTTGAAGTGTCTTTTGCTGAAGGTAAACATCTGAAGAACATAAATAGCTGCTCTTCTTTCCAATGAGTGACCTTGTCAAAGTGGGTAGAATGGAGAGGCGGGGGAGGGGTGCCATCATGAAAAGGAAAAGCAATAAAGGATTCCTTATGACAGCAATTTGCACATTTACTGCTCTTTGATATGTTAACTAGATTTTGCAAAATGGAATTCTTTGTCTTTTAGAGGTCCTTGGGCAGTGATAGCTCACAGTCAGAACAATGTTTTGCGATAGGCCTAATGCATCTTCTAATTAATAAGGTAACTTGAGCAACCTCTGTAAATCAGTGACATTATCATTATAACAGGACACAAGTGAATAGTTGTTTATAAGGAAGGAAAGATGCTCATAACAGCAGTATCATTATTTAGTGAGCTCATTGACTAAAGTGAATTGTATTGAATGATTACAAGGGGATCAATAGGTTATGGGCCCTGTTCACTAAACTTTTACAAGCCATTTATGAACCTTTGATTCTAGAAAACAGTGCTTCTCCATTCAGAAAACTGGGAATGTAGCACTGACAATTTTCAGTTTTCATACTCAGCACAGGCTAAGACTATGTGACGCAAATTCTCCAGCTACATTGAGAACAAACAGGCAGGTCAGTAAGTTCTCTCAAAGGAACAACAAAATATTTTCCCAGAATAAAATATACAGGCATGGATGCATATGACCACTATGGGAAAGCAAGTAGCTAATAAGCTAGCCTACAGAAAGAAAAAATAATGATATTTTATTTAGAAATACATTACAGTAGGCAATGCATGGCATGGCAACCCCATTAGCAGACAAAACATGTTGGACCCTGAGATGCAGGCAGCAAACTCAAGATTCTTTCTTGGAAGTAAACTCACTTTTTATATTGCAAACTACATCATGGTGAGTGAGCATTTTCACTTGCTTGGATATAAGCAAAGGAAGCTGCATTTCAGCAGTAAGTGAAGTGATTCACATACATTAGGCAGAACTATTTATGGATGCTATATGTATTTATAAAGTATTGTAGTAACTACACAATATAGACCAGTAAGAGTACTTAGCTCCTTCAGAATAGAGTGCTGCCCCTTGTTTTAGTGGGTATGCCTCCTAATGTTGTGGAGGGGCATGATAAGTTTTTTTCTGCACTTAACAGTATGAGCCATAGAGAAGATCAGGGCTGTTATGGGGTTATTTTTTGTACCACTCATCAACAGCCCTTGCCAAGATTAAGCTTTCTTACTGAATCTCTTTTCAGCCAGCTATTTTCCATACCTTGATCTCATACTAGCTTTATTTCTGTCACTTTAAATCCCTTTTCCTTCTTTTGTTACTCTTAAGATATTAACCCCACCTTCTTTAGTTCACATGGATCAACACCATGGAGTGAGGTTTAAGGTGAGGTGAGAAGTTGTGAGAGAGATATCACTGAGAGGATAGAAATAAATATTTCAGAACATTATCTCTACTGTAAGCCTGCACCAGTCCTGCACCAGTTCACTTCTGGATTTGACTGGGAGCTGGATCTGGTCCATAATTTATTGCCTCTGCCTATACAATCCCACATACCACAAAGCTTGTAGCAGAGGGAAGAGAGAAAAGAACCAGACAAAAGCAACACAGTCTCACCCTGTCTAGAGTTGCAAGTGGTTCACCCCCTACATTAGGTGGTGAACCAGTCCTGCCTTGAGGTGGAGGACCACTCTAAACACTAGCCCGCTGGAACTCCTCCTCAGGACTGGTGAATGTGCTGGGCAACACTGAGCCTGAGGAAGGCCAGGTGACAGCAAAGGCCTGCATCTTCCCTCATCACTCCTGCATGGGCTGCTTGTGCTCAAGTAACAAGCAGTCCTTGTTCTGATGCAAAGAGACTTCAGCTGTAGATATTACAAGGAGGGGAAACGTTTTCACCTACCAAGAGCTGGGAATGTAAATGATAGCCTGAGCATTCACAAATGTCTACCCACACTGAGAGACTGTGGCTGGCCTTCAGCATCCCATTTAGCTGCATCAGTCACAGATCAGAGATACAGCCAGAGAAG
The DNA here is from genome assembly GCF_035582795.1 of Mycteria americana. Lineage (NCBI taxonomy): Eukaryota > Metazoa > Chordata > Aves > Ciconiiformes > Ciconiidae > Mycteria > Mycteria americana. Next base: position 60,890,391 of record NC_134366.1, read on the forward strand.
TTCTTGGTTTTCTTAATTCCTCCTCTCCATTTCTTAAGGATTTATCCTTTACTTCTTTCTTGAAATTTGGCTGGAGACTTTTTCCTTTCCATGTTCTGAACATGCATCCATCACAACATAGGCTGGTGTCACCCTCTAGGGAATTGTCTATTATCTCTCTCAGTATTATTTCTTTCCATGATCTTCTCCCTGTGAAAAATGTTGTGTGCACGTTTTTTCTTTCTTTACCCTAGCTCTTCTTGTATGAAGCATCTTTGCTAGCAAAGGCAAGGTCTAAGAAATATATTCCTTGTTCTAGGAGAAAGATGAATTCATCACTAAAATAGATATGCACATAAGACAGCAGCCTAGTATCTGTGGCTGGCTGAGTAAAGATGATGGGTCTGAGTACCCTTTCCCGTGAGGTTTCATCTGCCTGTGAATGTTGTGCCTCTGGCCTAATCCATACCATTAAAGGCAAAAACATGTAAAACTCCTCATTGTCCATGACCAAACAATATAATCGTCAGGTCACTATCTGCTTTCTAGTTAGAGAGGTATAATTCCACTGAAGTCAGATTTATACCAATATCAGCGAGAGCAAAATTAGGTTTCCCCTATAGTTGCTATTAACCTTTATCAACATCACCCAGTAGTACTGAGATGGTAGCATTAGCAAATACAACACAAGGCTGGTCTTCAACAGCTATTCTGTCATTTACTTTTTGCTGATTTATCATTTCACTAATGACACAATATATTTTCCCACTAGTTTATTATTATTTACTATTGGTATTAGTGTTATCCTGAAAGAAAATGAAAACGGAGAACTGACCTCATCTCAGCACAGGATATTATTTTCAGGGGTTCAGAAACACTGCACAGAATGGACAGTTTCCATTTCACCAATGTTCAATCACTGGCATTTGTCTTTTGTATCCCAGAGCAATTGCATAACTCTAATATTGACCTTAACCAGAGCCCTTTGTTTTTCACCCTAACAGCCAAAAGCATTAAAAATGCGTGTTTACTTAATTTGTCCTGGCATGCAGGGTAATTACAAGCAGTTTGTTTTCTGTGTTGTAAAATATGGTCTAGAGAAGGAATAAAGTAATGTGGAAAATTAACATTGTGATGTACTGTATAGTGGAATAACACTAAAAACACTTAGCTGTGTTAGTACTGGAGGTGCTATTTGTGTTGTGTGCAAGAGCAATAAAGAATTAAATGCCTCTTTCTAAACTATATTTGCATGATTTTCAACTGCAGTAAAATTAATCTGAGCTGCCTCCAAGTACGAAATAAAAAAATCAAAGTGCAAATGGAACTGAGCAGCACTCATGCAGCCTTTAAAGTTGTACTTTTCTATTTTGTGAATTCCAGCACACCGTTAACTGACGTCTGTGATTCTTACAGAACTGGACCAGGCAAATACATTTAAAGATTCCTGCACTGCATCTAGCACTCACCAAAGCTGTGCCTTTGGTATGGATATGGCCATGTTGACAGGACCTTTCTGATGTGACAGCAGGTCTGGACACGGAGGAGGCTAGTGTGGCAAGGTAGTTTGCTAGGTTATTTTCCCTCTTTGTTTCTTTAGAGTAAATATTGCATCCAAATCTAGCATTATTCCACATCTCTGCTAATTCCTTCTATGAAAGATTCACTTTGTCACCTCTCCCTTCTTTATAAATCTCCCCTTTTCTTTGTGAAGTACTAAGTGCTGTCATAATTACAAAAGTATAAATATCAGTTAAAGCCATTAGAGTTAGGGGAGTATTACCTGTTTGTACCAAAATAGCCAAGAGCAAAAGAACCCCATCTCTCTCAATTTTTTTACTATTCTTTTTTTTCCTCTGCCTTCCCTTTCATCCTTTCTGTGGAAGAGTTTAGATAATGAAGTTCCATTTCCCACCATTTATGTACATTTGAAATGTCAAAAAATTAAAATAGCAGGGGAAAAAAGCATACCAAATCACTCCATTATAACTGTAAGAGGATTTTTTTCCCCTTTTTTCCTCAATAAAGGTTTTCCTCCAGAGATATTTATTAAAAAATAGACCTCTGGGTGAAAGCAAACATTTGAGCCCTTTGTTGTTATTTCAAATTTTTTTTTTTTTTTGTGAAAAACTGCCCCATGCAAAGAAATACACTGCTTTCCTAGTGTGAGACAGCCATTCTTTCTTTGCAGAAAGGTATGCTCAGTCTCCTGGTTCTGGCCTCTGTGCAAAAGAGTTTGTCATCTGACTCATTTATATTTTTTAATAACAAGTTGGGATTAACCTGGAATACATGGGAGCTTTTAACAGCAGTTGAGAAGAAATCCAGCTTTATCTTACTGCAGACTGGAGCTAGGAAAGTCATTAGATTAACCTCTCTTGACAGGTCAGGCTCAGCAAATATTCTTAAAAATAACTCTTCCAGTAATTTATGACCTTTGGGGAGCATAATCAATAGTGTTAAGAGGAGAGGCAGCCAGACAGCACTTCCTGGTAGGAGAAAGTTTCTTGTCTTTGTAATGTTTGTATTCTGTCTGCTTGTATGCAATAAGACTGACTTGCCAGTGATATCATACCCCTTTTATTCCATCAGTTTTGGAGACACACTTTTTATTGTCAATTTACTGTCTCCTCTGTTATTTCATACAGTATCTAACTCCAACAAAAACCAATGCACAAATGTGATTACAAAGTAAGGCGAAAATGCACAGTTCATTTTCTTCCACATTCCCTCTAACCTCTCTGGATCATTTGAGGGAAAATGGTCCTCTGCCCCAGGATGTCGTAATGCAAAGTCTCAAACATATACTTCATTTTAATGCACGATGAGCTACTCATAGTGCTTAATTAAGTACATTCTTACATCCCCCTAAGATTAGGACGTAGGGGAATTTTATACTCTGTATTTTTTTTGTAAGATTGGATAAACTATGCAAGATTTGACCATGCAAGTGACAACAATATTTCTGTATTTGTTAATCATTTTAATGCATTTTATCACCAGTGAGATTTCCTCTAGCTTTTTACCTAATGAAGAGCATTGCCCTGGCTATTCAAACATAGAGCCATTCCTTCTGGGTTCAGTGTTGAAGTCCCATTTTCTGAAACTGGAGACCCTCAGGAGGATACATTGATTTCAGTGGGGCCTCACATTCACTGTCGACATGCACATGCTCTAGCCACATGGACCTGCCCAAGGCAGGACTATTGTCCATCTTTCTCTGCAAGGACTTCTAGGGACATAGGAAAGGATACAGCGTGTCACATTGTAGCATGATACTGCACTTAATTTGACACCACTCAGAGAATTACTGGATGTTGGCTTTTCCAATGTCCTTGGAATGGAAGAACAGTTTGGAAACTCAAAAGATTAAAAATAATTTAGAAAGAAAATAATTCACGTTCACGGTCTCTGGCAGAAGCTTTAATATACACTACTTCAGGTCACCTTTGAGCATCTAATGCTAACAACTATCGCTGAGAGAATATACCTGCTTTTCTCCAGAGCTATGGTTGAAACTGAAAATGGCTCCTCCCCCCCCCCCCCCCCCCCCCTTTCTACCTTCATTGCCAAGCTGAAGGGGAAACCTGAACAGTGTCCAAAGCAACAACAGAGCTCTGGAGGGCAGTAGTTAAGAGCATGGGGGCCCAGTTCGTTTTCTCCTCAATCCTGCTAGTGAGGGGAAAGTGTGTGAGGCCCTGGAGGGAACAGGGGCCCGAAAAAGCTGGTTAATATTCAGAGATCATCTCCACAAAGCTGAAGAGTGGTCCACCCCAATGACTAGGGAGTTAGACAAAAATGCCAGGGGGCCTGTGTGGAGGAAAAAGTAGCTCCTGGCCATACTGAAAGATGAAAAGGAAGCATACAGAGGGTGGAAGTAAGCATGGGTAACCCAGAAGGAATGCAGAGACATAGCCTGAGCATCCAGAGATGAAGTTGGGAAAGCTATAGCCCAAATGGAATTGAATCTGGCCAGGGACATCAAAGACAACAAGAAGGGCTTCTGTAAATACATAGGTGACAAAAGGAAGACTAGGGATAACGTGGGTCCATTGCTCAACAAGATGGGGGACCTGGTTACACAGGACATAGAAAAATGGAGGTACTGGATGCCACCTGTGCCTCCATCTTTAGTAGCATGACTGGCCTTCAGGAATCTCAGGTCTCAGAGAGCAGGGGGAAAGGCTGGAGCAAGGAAGATGTACCCTTGGTGGAAGAGGATCAGGTCAGTGAACACTTAAGCAAACCAGACATACATAAGTCCATAGGCCCTGATGGGATGCACCCACGAGTGCTGAGGGAGCTGGCAGATGTCATTGTGACGCCACTTTCAATAATCTTTGATTGGTCATGGTGGCTGGGAAAGGTGACTGAAGAGTGGAGGAAAGCAAATATCATTTCTGTCTTCAAGCAGGGCAAGAAGGAGGACCCAGGTAACTACAGGCCTGTCAGCCTCACTATTATCCCTGGGAAGGTTATGGAGCGGCTAATCCTGGAAACCATTTCCAGGCACATTAACAACAAGAAAATCATCAGGAGTAGTCAGCATGGTTTCACCAGGGGGAAGTCATGCTTGACCAATTTGATAAACTTCTACAATGAAACGACTGGCTTGGTAGATGAGGCAAGAGCAGTAGATAGTATCTACCTGGACTTCAGTAAGGTCTTTGACACTGTCTCCCATAAGATAAGCTGTTGATGTAAGGGCCTTGATGAGCAGACAGTGAGGTGGATTGAAAACTGGCTGAATGGCTGGGCCCGGAGGGTGATGATGAGTGGAGGCCAGTAGCTAGTGGTGTACCCCAAGGGTCAATACTGGGTCCAGTTCTGTTTAACATCTTCATTAATGATCTGGATGGTGGGGCAGAGTGTGCTCTCAGCAAGTTTGTAGATGACAGAAAACTGGGCTGATAGGCCAGAGGGTTGTACTGCCATCCAGAGGGACCTTGACAGGCTGGAGAAATGCGCTGACAGGAACCTCATGAAGTTCAAAAACAAGTGCAGAGTCCTGTGCCTGGGAGGAACAACCCTGTGCATGAATATATGCTGGGGGCCACACAGCTGGAAAGCAGCTCAGCAGAAAAGGATCTGGTGGTCCTGATGGGCACCAAGTTGACCATGAGCCAGCAATGTGCCCTTGCTGCAAAGAAGGTATCCTGGACTACATTAGGCTGAGCAAGCTGGGATTGTTTAGCCTAGAGAAGAGAAGGGTCAGGGGGGAATCTTATTAATATATACAAATACCTGAAGGGAGGGTGCAAAAAGGATGGAGCCAGACTCTTTTCAGTGGTGCCCAGTGACAGGACCAGAGGCAATGGGCACAAACTGAAACACAGAAAGTTCCATCTGAACACCAGGAAACACTGTTTTACTGTGAGGGTGACTGAGCACTGGCACAGGTTCCCCAGAGAGGTTGTGGAGTCTCCATCCTTGGAGATATTCAAAAGCCATCTGGACATGATCATGGGCAACTTGCTCTAGGTAGCCGTGTTTGAGCAGGGGGGTTGAACAAGATGACGTCCAGAGGTCCCTTCCAACTTCAACCATTCTGTGATTCTGTGATTCTGTGAACATGCAGCTTTTGGAAGCTCATCATGAGTGGAAAGAGTAAACACACAGCCATGTTCTAGATCTCCTTCCTCTATACCTTGTGGCAAAAATTTCTGGTACTTTCCATGGAACACAGAATTTTTCCCCTATAAGCAGTGACATTGGTAGCCTTACCACCAAAATTAGCTCCTGACTAGGCTTTACCATACTTCTACCCAGGATTTTCTGGACAAGTATGTGCCCGTATGCTGTTATAGTCAGACTGATGATTCTGAAAAGCACCATTTCTATTCCACATGCATTACACAGATAGTTATCATGTTCACATTAAATCCATGGCACAGCTGGTCTGCACATGCACAGAAGATGTCAGGTTTTGCAGATCTGGGCTGTAGTTCAGTCAAAGGAATAGGTCTGTCTAGATGCCAGGAAATCCTGAAAAGATGCAACAAACTTATCAAATTACCACTCATAAAATTTCTGAGGTGGAAAAAACATGACATGTTTTGAGAAATCATTTGCGTTTAATTAGTGACAATTTTTTTAAAGTTGAACATAAATAGTATGGCAGTATTTTCAGCATATTGCCACTGCTTTATGATGAGACATGGAATCTTGTAAATACTGTAATGACTAACAGGGATCAACAAAACAAAGTTAAAAAATAGATAATTTTTAATTACGATCTCTGAGCTCTCCAACAGCTTGTTTCCCTAATTACTGCTGTTATACAGTGCCGTTGAATGGTCAGCAAGTTATTAATGGTCAGCAAGGCTGAAGATCAAATACCGCAAAAATCTGCAGCACACAACACAGCTAAAGATGCCCAGAAATAAATACATGTGTTTTAAGACTGAAATGGAACATTATAATCATCTACTTTGGCTGCCTGAATAATAATGAGTAAAACACTTCACCCAGTAATTCCTGTACCTGAATTCACAATACTGAAGAACAGATCCATGACTGAAATTTCCCTGCCTTGAGTAGATTACAAAATGAATCTGCTCACTTTGAAGAAACAATGAGAAAAAGAATAAAAGAAAAATTATTTTAAAAAGCCAGAAGTTTTACTTACTACATTATGGTAAAAAAAAAAATATATTTTTTTACCCTCAGATTAGTTTTCATTTTGTAGTTGCATTTAATGGAGTAAAACCAAATAATTTAGCTAATAATTTAACTTGTCATCTGTGGCCCATGTGACTTCTGGGAAGTCTTAAAAACTCAGCTTATATCAAGGATGCAATAGTTTCCGTCAGTTACTAGTGCAGTGTACTTATGAGAACTGGAGGAACCCATAAGCAACTAGAAGAAGTAAACAGACACAGAAACGCTATCTTGCTGCTTATATAATGATGTAGGGTGCAATTAAACTTTATTATCCTTTGGGAGGGATTATAGAAGTCAGTTGTGACTTCAGAGTTAGTCCTATCATCATCCTAAACATATGTCAACAACAACAACAAAAAATCAGTGGCATCTACTGTCTTCTGTAACCCAAGTAACAACATTCTCTCCCTCCTTCTGATAAACTTATTTATCTGATAAACTTATTTAGGGTCAATATTTCAGTTGTATTCCAATCCAATGTATTTCCACACATGAATTTCCAGTTTTCTTTTGTGGAGCATTTGCAACACCAAATCCTAAAAAACATTCACTCAGCAGGGCTGAAGTGAATATCATTAAAGTTTGTTTTGCAATTCTCTAGACTATGGACATATTTTTTTTTCCTATTTTTGACACAAGGTTGATCAGATCTTTAGGCCTTCTTTGAAAAAATTCTCATTTTTTACAGTCTCTGGTCAACATAAGGTTATCATCTTTATCTGATTCTGTGCATCATGTATTCATATTCTTACATAACATTTGTCAGATACAACACTGACCAATGTAATAAAGGACATCCTCTTTCAAGTCTAGCTGATTTCTTGGGCCATCGAATAACAGTTGTGGTTTAGAAAGCTGAGAAAACAAGAATATATTCCACCTCTATCTCTTATAAACACCTTTTCTCTTCCACATCTTCGTGCATATGTAGATGAATATATGCAATTGTAAGATCTTTTCCCATGCTTATATTTTCTTATGTTGAAATAGCAGCAGATCTTAGAAAATTAGAATGAAATTAATTTGATTTCTTTTAATGCCCACTTTGGCATCTCTAGCAACCAAGGTATTATTAACTTCTGAGGAAAAGGTCTGTGTGACTTCGTCCGTCAAGGAGATATACTCTTACTCTCATTCAGCACTGTATTTCCTCTGCTCATTGACAGTACTTTTCAATGCATATTTTCAAAGAGAAGATTTTGTCTACGCAGTGCAAATGTATGATTCTGTAATTCAGTGCTGGTAAGTAGCTACTGCCTGCTGTTGAAACAAAACTTTTCTGTATTAAGCTGAATTGTAACTTTTTCCCTTAACATGTTTTTGCACAAATGGTAAACAAGCTTGTCTCTGCAAGACCTGACACATGTCTCATGTCTCTCCACTGACTGATTGACAGGAAGGTTCCACACCATCCCTGCTGATGAACTGCTTCAGTAGTTGCTGGTGTTTTCTTTCCTGCCCAAAGAAATTCAAAACAGACAGATTAGAAGTTGCTGGACTGCAGTGTTTGTGTTTACAAGAGGACATACCACCGTCTGATGAAAACCTACACAGCTGGAGGTAAATGACCGCAGGTGGGCAGTGTGTGATGTTAGGCTAGAAGTATATCTGGGCAATGCAATTAACTTGGGACAGCTTTTCCCCCATTTTCTTTTTCTATCTAGATTCTAGCTCTAGATAGAATACTGTATTTTGAAAAGAGGCAGCAGTTATTGATACTTTTAACTCTTTCTTTTCAGGATAATTCTCCCTTCCCAGCATGTTCTTGAACGCATGGGGAAATCCTTTCAGCCTGTGTTGAAATCAAACAGTTATTTGTGCAAAGATTGACAATATTGAAACCATTTGATTTGAATGTCTTAATGTGAAAATAACCTGTAGGCACTTAATAGGCTTACTTTTCTTGTAAGCATTTGATTCACAGCTGCTAAAAAAGGTTTCATCGCACATGAAACTTGGGGCATCTGCTTTGTCATGTCAGAATGACAATTAGGTAGGATGCCAGGATGACATGGAATAACATGAAACAGTCCATCCAGCTGCATGGAAATTGTTTAAGTGTTTCTCTTGTGTGCATAACAGTATCCATTGGAAAGAGAAAAATCTGTGCAGACCATGAAACAGATGTTATCTAATTCCCTTCTCCTATGAATGCCCATAGGTGCAAAAAGCCTGTGGCTCTTTAGATTCTACAAGCACTTGTACGGCAGCATTTTCAAAAGGAGAAAAAGCTCTGCAATGATCAGCTGGAGTTTCTATTGTTCTCCACAAGTGGAAAATAGAGGCAGAGTTTATAGCTTTTCCTTTCTCCTTACAAGTGTATATGTTATTTTACGATACTCCCTTTGTAGGGACAGTAGTCTCTTCCATTTTTGTGCTCATAAAATAACAATTCTTTTCATTCCATAAATCAATGTTGAAGCATTTTCAGGTGCTATATCAATATACGGATAGTTTTTGTGTATGAGAGCTTTATTAACTAAGGCTGAAGAAATAGGGCAAACAGTAAGCTGGAAATGCCTGGATTTCTTAAGGAAGGAGACATCAGGAACTCTCTGGTTTGCTTCTTCAGAAAACATTTGACAGGCATGGTGAGCTGCTGTTCTTTTCATACAGCTTCAGTGGTTTTTTCTGCTGCTTGACAGCAGCTGACAGAGCCAACACACAGTGCTAGTCTTAACTCAGGTTTAAATTAGGAAAAGAGAAAGGTTTTTTCTTATACCTCCCATCCAAAATTATGGCATGGTCAATTGTAACGTGCTGATTTTTCCCAGAAGTCTATTGTCGAGCTTACTCACAGCTACTTTTTTTCTATTTTTCTATAGAGTACATGTAGACATAGCACAGACTGATATATTTGTGCTAAGCATCAACATTTTGTAGGCCAAATTGGTTGCTCCTTGGCAAACCTACTATTCCTGATATGTTTGAAAACCATCTTTTTAAGCAGCTCTTCCTCTGTTTGCTCAGTTCACTCCAAATCACCAGCTATTTCCCCCAACATAGCTCTTCCAATGCTACTTGATCAGACAAGTTCCTTTGTTACACGTATATAGTTCTCATTATGTTATTTGGATTTGTATTACAAGTCCTGAAGTGAATGTCCCTGGATATTTTCCCTGTAACAAAGTAAATTATAATTGTATGTATGTGACTTATTTCAATGGTGAGGTGGAGTGCTACAGGTAAGAATTAAGATATACTTTCAGAGTTCAACAAGAAAGCTAGCATAACTCCTTCCTCAGTTATGTCTGCCATTAATCTGAAATGGTAGACCTGAAGAAAAAAACCCAAACAAACCTGGAAGAGACTAGGTTCAGCCATTCCGTAATTCCTTCAACTTCAGTGGCATATTCTACCATTACCCGTGGACTAAAGATACTCTTCTTGGCAAGAATCCTTCTGAATTAGAATGCATACTTGTTAAACACTGACTCTGAATGCTCTGTGCACATCAAAAGCTTTCTGAACACTGAAATCCCTTATTTATTTTTCTTCTTTCTGTTATGTGATGCACCTATTTCTTTAAATGACATAGGCTAGCCACACAAGAATCAACGGACCTTACAGAACCTGAGCAGGGCAATATGCTTTGTAACATGTTGAAAGATACTTTCATTTTAGCAAAAATATGAAAACATTTGTAATTGGAGTAATTTTTATTCACAGTCTATTAATAAAAATATTATAGGCTCTCTTTTGTCTTTTACAGTGTCTTGTTAGATGCCCCAGAATTACTTTTGTTCATAGTCAATGCTTAACAGATTGTTCTCTATCGAACTGATTTTCCTTTCTATTGCTGAACGGCAAAAATTGCTCATTTAGGAAAAAAATCCACCATTTTGCTGTAAACTGTTTTAGATTCACCATACTTAACAGGTAACATGAATTTAAATTGAAGATTACAGGCTGCCCAGGGAAGTGGTTGAGTCACCATCCCTGGAAGTATTTAAAAGGCATGTAGATGTGGCACTTAGGGACATGGTTTAGTGGTGGACTTGGCAGTGTTAGGTTAATGGTTGGACTTGATGATCTTAAAGGTCTTTTCCAACCTAAATGATTCTATGATTCTATGATTACTGAAACTGATGGTATTATTGGACTGTAAACATTAATATTAGTTATGCAGAGATTTCCAACCCAAAATGATGTGCTAGAAATAAGAAAATAAGTTTTCTCTAGAAGTACTACAGAAAAGTAGTACTATAGTAAAAGTAAAGTTTTTAATTATTTGTAAAGTTGCAAAGGACAGGAATGGGTGACTATACTATTATTTTATAATGATCACCCCTCTGATTTCATACAACATGGAAGTAGATAAGGTCATGATCCAAAGTATTCACAACTCCACAAATGTCATCAGTATGTTGTGTAAGAATACTGCTAAGTTTATATCTCAACCTTTTGTTCAGTAAAATACTAAAGCATTTCAAAACAACTTTATTGATCTTTGCCACTGAAATGCAGTTGCTTCTATGTTTAACTGGAAAAAGTAGCTGCTAAGTGCTGCACAAATATAGGGTGGACAGGAATATTACAGTATCAGTTTTATAGAGAATTTTGGTCAAATCTTATCTGAAATTTGGCCAAAACAGAACAGTGGGCTAAGATTTCTTCTGGGTTTTGGTATATGTGATGCATATATCGCAGCTAGCTGTGTATACATCCCTACAAGAATTGGTGTAATGCTATGGTGCTGCAAAGCAGGTTGGTTTTTTTTTAACTGTATACATGGCTTGGATGGACTTTGATTTTACATTTCAAGATATTTAGCATCTCTGGATGTGCACTCTATCTCCCAGGTGCAGTACTCACTTGTGGAAAGGCATAAAAATTATCCATATTTTGTCCAAAGAAAACCTTCTTGGACTAATTGTATGTCAAAATGCTTCCTCTCCAGGTGATTTGCTAGGGTTAATCCACAGATTCTATGTGTACTCAAGTTCTTGCTTTCCCCAGGACTTTTGAAATAGCAGAAGTCTGATCCTCTCATTAGCTGCTTATTGTAACATGGTATCAACTCCTAAATTTATAGCACAGATGACTGAGAACAGTTGAGATGTATCTTAACAATATATGGAAAATACTGCAAGAGTAGCCATAGAGTAATGTTCTCAAATTGTGGGTTTCCTGGAGAGGGAATATAAATACCTGTAAAACACTTCAGGAGTAAATTCTGCTGGCAAGAGCTCAGGTTTACATTTCAAGTTCACCCCAGAGAGATGACTTTTTCTTATTCATGCCATGGATGATAACTTCAGAATAGAGTTACAAGTTGTTTATGCTCCTGTGGCTTTTTTCCTGGACTACTTAGATTCCTGCAGCTGAAAGGATGAACTGGTGTCTCTGTGTGTGTATCTCATAAATAACTCCATATGTAGCCAGCAAATCTGAATACCAGATGTTTTTGTTCTGTACTTTAGTCATCAGTAGATATAAATAAAGTTTAAGCAAAGTATAACTCATTTAATGGTTCAGATTGAACATAAGCATTGTGTATGTCATTGTTCCAGGCCTTGAAGAAGTGAAATTTTATAACATTTCTAGGCAATGGATCAGCATGGAACTAGAACAGCAGACAAATCCTATAGCGGTGTGTAGCAACAAAGTGATATGAAGAGACATAATTAAGTAGAAGGCATTCCTATCACTACTTATTAAAATGGGATGGAGAAAACACAATTTTGCTAGAGAACAGCAGAAGTTTATGAGCTACTCCACACATAGACAGCTTGTGTACACTTCTGAGGATAAAGACACACACTTGAGCAATGTAAGTGGAGATACACATCTGAAAGAGGTGTGTAAATTCAACATGATAGGTCTGCAGCACAACCAAAAAACACAGAATGGTGCACGAAAAGCCACGATAAAACTATTAAAATTAAAATGTACAAAATGGAGTAAAAGTGGTTTAACCTTTGAATGTCTAAAAATAAAGGCACATAATATGCACTACTGATAATTTATTCAAAATATATTCTAGCATTACTGAAGCTAGTGGAGAGAATGCTTGAGAAGGGAAAACTGATATTGAAATGAAAAGCGTTTAATTTAATGATTACTGACTTTATATTGTACCATAAACTAATACTTGATGTTTAAGGTTGTCTATGTTCTACTGAGTAAAAAAAAAAAGCTGAGAACATTAAATAACACTATAAGAAAGAGTATATATAATTTAAATTAGGAACAGGTATTTTCTTCAAGAAAACTCTTTTAAGCAGAGTTTCCCAAACTTTGTCAGGTAGCAAGCCACTCCTGGCTCTAAAATGTCTTTTGTATTACAATGCTCTCCTGATCAAACTTTTAACTGGCAACACAATAAAGGTAACCTCAGTGACATAAAATTTAATATAATTCTGAAGCGCAGCTGTGGATCGCTTAGCATGTAGATCACTTAGCATGGCTTTGCAATAATAATTTTAAATTCAAAAACTGTTTTTCATTTTCTACTGCATTCCTCAAGTTCTTTCTAGTGGAATACCCCACTGCTCATTTGTAGATGCCTTCATCTTCACTTTACAGAAAATCACATCATCCATGTATGAGCAATTCTGAAAATTTTGGACTACAGAGTTTAAATAGTACTGTGGGAAGATGTCTGTCCAATTACATTAGGACCAAGACTTTACTAAAACCAGATGCAAAATCCAGCAACTATGCAAAACACTAAATATCCAAACAGTATTCAGAATTGAGTTAAACTTGCTGTTATTGTCTCAGTTATTCTACAGAAATCAAAAGTCAGTAAACAAGCTGAAAATGTTGAAAGGAAAACCACATGTGATGACCTCAGACTCTCACTGAGCAAAACTGATTCTTGAAGAAAAAAGTGGGTGCATTAGAATTTTCTCCACTGCAAAATACTACATTAAACCAGGGGGGAAGTTACACTTGCAATAAAAAGTGGCGGGAGCATATAGCTGACATCTCAACATCCCAAGCAAAATTTCCTTCTAAACATTTGAAACTATCAGAAGCGAAAGCCAGATGAAAAGGAAATCCACTATCAGTAACACTGGAAAATTGATATTAAAACAGCACTCTAGAGTTCCTTGAAAAGACCCACAGATCCCAGAACATCTAAGGAAATAATCTTAGTAGTGTCCTTTCCACTGTTCCTTGGCTACATAGGTCCTTGAGGATCCTGCTTCACTGTATGACTTCACTGAAAATGAACATCAGTACTCCTTTCTCTGTGCTAGGATCATACTTAGAGGAATTTTCAGTGTCAAGAGCTAAGAAAATAATCGTTTTCTGTTCTTGATCAATGACTAAAATACAAATGAAAGGGTAAATACTGTAAATTAAGAGCTATGACAGTTGCTGAAGTATAAGAGATCAAATGAAAGAAGTAATATCAAATGTAACTCAGTAAGAAAAAACAAAATGCATCCTGTGAATGTAAACAGATAGGGTCGATCAATCATTTATGGTGCCGCTTGGTCTTCCTGAGGTTGTGGTTCTAGCAAGGTCAACAACTAGATCCAAGGGCCATGACTGTGAATCCTAGGTATCCCTTTTCAGTGCAGTACATCCCATGTGGATTATAAAACATCTTGTTCTAACCATGTGTTTGATTTAGAAGTGGGTAGGTATATGGAAGGTGGTCCCCACCACTTTATTCATAAAAGAATATAAAGGGATTATAGACATAGAATATAAGGACAAAGAATATAAACCCATAAAAGGGATTCTCCACTGGGCACTGAGATGAGTAAAATGCATCTAGATTTTACTCACTCAGCATCTTACTGTTGGAAATCCTGTTTACACTATTTAATTTTTATACCCCCTGCACACCTCAAAGTTTCTGCTTTGGATGAAAAGACAATATACACTTCCTTACTCAAGCAAAACTTCCACAGATTGCTTTCAGCTGGAGTACTGCTGAAAGGAAGATGAATATAACTCAAATGAATATAGCTTGAAGAACTGTAGAGAGCACTGTGCTGTATGTCATCTTTGAATAACTTGTTACCAGTCTCTTTAAACTTCTCCGACTATATGATAGGGTAGGCCTGTGGAAACCAGAATGGAATATTTACATTTAAGCATCTTTAGAAGTAACTTCCTATTTCTCTTTCATGTAGTTTATTTTTCTTTTTGGAATGCAACAACATTAATAAAATTAAACTTTTTAGAATATGGAATTGAAAACAAACTTGAGAACAAACTTGAATGCACTAAATCAGTGCACTAAATGTGTAAGCTGTATGCACTCTCTTAGTAAAATGTGTTTTCTAGAATATGACTAAGTAAAAATGTCCAAACATTAAAGGATGCATAAAGCTTAGAAAATCAAAAATTCTTGGATCTTTTTCAGCTTTACTCCAAGTTTCTCATTAAGAATAAGCTTAATTTGAGAAACTGTAGGCTGTCATTGTCACAAAACAGTCCTCCTTCAATAAGAAAGCAAAGGTCTTTAAAATAAAATTAAATTGTCAGAAAAAAAAGGAGAAGATTTTCAAGTAATGGATGTTTTTTCCTGCAAAAAAAGCACTTTCTCATGTTTTATTTAAGAATGACTTTCTGGTCACAAGAAAGAACCCAGGGTAAAATGATTAAAATTGTCATATAAAATTTCGTGAGAAAATGTCCATAACTTATGTCCACCTTTGCTAATCTGTTTTCTATCAGGAGGAGGCAAGCAATCAAGTTGAGGAGTTTATCACGTATTTCCGGTTGTCTAGACAAGCGAAAGTGATGTCGAAGACGTTGTCCCAAGGACCATGGACAGTTCCACGGCTGGAGCAGCCGTGGAAGCGCGTGCAGTCCCGCAGGGTGCAGGGTCCCGGCTCTACAGAGCAGGAGACGGATCCCTGCAGGGACACAGCTCTCATCTTGGTCCTTCTAGTTATACATCCATGTCCACAAACAAATATTCATGTGTCTTTTATCTCATTACTATATAATGTAAATTTTCTATTCAACAGTTAACCAAAAATTATTTCTGGCTGGTACTTCTTTTTGTCAGATTGTAATTTATTTTTCAATTATTCATTATCTACTCGCTCTCTACTTAAAAAAACCCAACAACAAACCACCATAACTTTCTGATATCTTGGAGTGTATAATGTTGCCTTTCTTTTCAATTCTTTGACATCTTCCTATGCCTATGTTCTTCTGTTTATAGTTATTGGATGCTAGGTTCTCTTTCCTGTCCTGATAATCCTCCCGACTACTGTGTTCCCCACCTATCTGTCAGCAGGCTGAAGACACTTCACATACAATGCTCACAGAAATTCATACACTCAATTCAACTTCTTTGTTGGCTATAAATATAAATTAACCCTAGCTGATTCTCCCAACACATATATTTGCTTTACCCAGTCTCTCACTGCATTCCCTCCATCGCTTCGAAATATCCTGTAAATGATTATTTTAATTTTGTAACTTGAAATATAGCTATTATTGTTACCACACATTCTCTGCCCCAACAAGGGAGATAACAGGCATCAAGTTGACTTACTTATTGGGGAGGAAGTGGTGAAAAAAGCCTGAATGCATTTCAAAGCACAGTGTTGCAAGAAACAAGGAAAAATTGTGTTGGATGTGGAATGCCATTTCTAGACAGTTTCAGCTGTCCTAACCAAGATATTAAAAAAACCTGAACCTAAACAAAAACCAGTTAATAGGCCTCATCTCAAGGTCTACTGCATGGTCTGATTGTGCATTGAAGGCAGAATAACAGGTAGGGGGACGAGTGAGAGACAAATACAGAACTAAACCATATTAAAAGAATAACAAGGGAATTTTTAGCTTCACAGAATTGTTAACACAGCTTGCTGAAACCCTGTAGAGGTTATCACCTTTTTACAGCCAGTCAGCTCTTCAGGAAGGGCTGGACAGAGAGTAAAACCCTATAAACTGCGTAGCAGGGCTATATGCCTATGTCCTACACAGTTGGACATATATTCATGAGAGAAGTGGGTTCTCCTTCACCAGCTCATATTAGAGCCTAGTTCTTATGGCAGTTCAAGTTCTGAATTCTTCCACACTAAGGAAGACAGGGTAGGAGTTAAGTAAATATGACCACAGCCATCAGTATTATCAAATTCAGCCAAGTATTTAAGCATCAACACTTAAAACTCAGCATATGTGCCCTGTGGAGTCAGGACCTGCATAAAATTACACATTTTTATATTTACATATTTATGCAGCTTGAAATACAATGTTAATCTGAAAAAGTGGAGGTAGCAGAGGATTTAACTGTGTCCTATAGCTGTATTCCACAGATGTTGATGGGTGTATTGCCCTGCTAGTAGTGGCAAACTGGAGCATGACAAACTACAATAAGGGCCATGTTTTAGGTCATGTTGAGAAGGTCTTTGAAGGTAAAAACAGTGAACACAATCAACCTTTTCTTGTAACAGATATGTACGCTTTTATTTTAAAAATAAACTGTAAAGTAAATATGCTATTTTAAATAGGACATATTTTGTGGCAGACTTACTTGTTTTTCCATATGGGAAAGGTTTACTTTGCAATTGAAATTTTCATTTTTTCCCAGGAATTAAATTCAGTTTGATTTACTGTGTGACTACATCAGTTCAACATTTTTTTGGCTATAAATAGACATTATTTCATAGAGACATTTACTGAAAATTCTGCAGATATTTTTTAGAGGTATGTTAAAATGAATGTTCACAGAGCAAGTAAATATCAAGCAATAAAATCAAGTCTTTGTATGTCATGATTAATTAGTTCTGACAAAAATTAATGAGATTTTTCACCTTCTTCAACTGTCTACTGAGTTTCCCATCACAATCATGTGTATCATAAACTGTTACTGTTTTACGACTAGTTTTTTAACCAACTTTAAAGTGAGAGGTGTCATAAACACAAACATATTACCAAAGCTATCTTGTGGCTGGAGATTGGGTTAGCCCTTTCCTATTTGAAGCACAGGAAGAACTTCATCTATTTAAAGAGGGAGAGGAGAGGTTAGAAAAGTTTGGTTTTCTCCATATCAAACATAACTGCTGGTGAGAAACTGAAGTCAGGTCACAAGAAGCTGTTACAGAAAATGGGTACATTGCTCCACGTTAACATTGTTTTAAGCTTTCACTAATACTTCGCTGGGAAAACTAAGCTCATCCACCCTACGTGCCAGATGGGTTCTCCAAAGCATGTTCTGAAGCACAAGGGAGAGACAAACACAGGGATGTGACATTCATTTTGTAAAGAGAGAGCAGTAATTAGGACCAAAGGCAAAATTTTCAATCTTACGGGCCCACTGTTTTTCATTCACTCTGGGAAATGGGTAGGATGCTGAAAATGGCTGTGGATTTTAGATCAATGATCTGTTTCCTCCAAAGTGCATCTGTATTTAGAGGTTGGGATATAAGCACTCTTCTGTAAATTCAGGTCAAACTGTCTGAAGCTAGGCACCTCTGAACACTGTCTGAAATTAGCAAAGCCATTCACGTTCAGGACTGACCATACCGCTGGTGAAGGTAGTAGTGCATGCCAGGCCACTGGAAGAGAGATGGAGAACAGAGTCAGATCCAGGAAAAGTCCCTTTGTGGACTGTTCTAAATACCTACAACCCTTAGCATGTATATTCACAAATAGAATTGCCAGAAGGGTTCAGCTAAAGAAACGGGTGTTTCTACTTCCAGACTACTGTCTGCTGGATCCTCACTTAAAAACTGATGTCTGGTTATCTTCACAAGCTATATTAAGTGTCAACAGCACTGTTCAGAAGTCTCAAAGGGATATACTTAACAGTACGCATACACTATGGGGCATGCAGCAGTTCATGCATCTCTTCTGTCATTTGTAGTGTGTCTTACAAAAATAATCATGACTTTCCTAAATCCCAATAATAAGAAGAAACATTACTAAGTTTACAGTGATGAATATGTCAACAACAGCAATTAGATTTTTCTTTAAAAAAAAAATTATTATATACCATTGTCAGCTGTCAGAGCTCCCCATGGTCTGGTATGCTCCTTTGCAATAAAATTTTTTAACTGAAAATGCTGAGATGATACATGGTTTTGCAGCATGGCTGTGGGGAATCACTGACCTGCGCTGCAATGCCAAGTATAGCTATTCTTGTATCCAGACTCTGAGTAGATGTGAATGGACTTCCTTTTCTATTTTTTTAAACGGAAAAAGCCTACTTTCCTCATTCTTTCATAACACAAAAAAAATCTTGCAAAATTACGTATGCTAATGACATTTTAAGTAAAGATGAAATCCATCTCCTAAAGGGAGGGCTTACTATTAAAAAAGCAAAAACAAAACTCAAACTTTCAGCTACGTTAACATCAAGCATTGATAGCAGAAGCTCTTTTCAGTCCTGCTACTGTGTAGTAGGTAGTTAAAGGGTTTGTTGGTGATGATTGCGTGTGCAAGTAATGTGACTGGGAATGAAAATGTTCCCGTTCATGGCTGTGGCATTTCATGGTTCCTGTTTGGATTATCTGTCTCTGTTTTGTCTGTGAAATTGTTGAGACTAATAAATAAAGAGCACCTTATTTTTTTTGCCTCAGAACCAACATATTGGATTGTTTGTAGATACCTTGTATACAGTTATATATAGAAACTATCAAGAACTAAGTGCTCACTTCATAGATAAAGTAAGCAGATTCTGTCCAAATATTCACTGTCTGCCAGGTCAGGAGAATTCTCCCTTTCAACAAATTTGATCAATTCCAACAAGCTGTGAACAACCTTCAGATATTTTGCAGTTGATAAAAAGAAATATGTATGTGTGGCACTGAGCGAGATATAGGTATTTTTAGTAGCCTACATTGTAACAAGTCACCGATATGATGACTTTAGAGAAGGATGCTGTTGCTCTCTTACACATTTGTTGTCTTCTCTTCAAAATGCATAAGAAAACAGCAACAGAAGAGAATCAAGGAAATAATCAACAACATCAGCTAGGATATCCGGACTCCAAAATGTTTGCCCTTATATTGAGGAGGTGGTAAACGTAAATCTTTTTCTTGGTATTTGATTATTATTTTAACACAGTAGAGAGAGCTGTATATGGTTTGCATACTTTGCAGCAGATTCAGTAAGGCTGGGAATGTCTGGTAGCATTCAAAAAGACAGTAGAAGATACCAATTATGGCAGTCTAAGACATACCCAGACACAAGATAATAGAGTCATCTTCTTAGTCTCTGGAGTTCAGTTCCCATGTCTGTGTTATCCAAATACTGCACTAAGCCTTCTCGAAACTTTATGTCCAGAAAGTCCTGTTAGTGGTTTTTTGGTAAAGCTAAATAGGTTTGATGCTCCGTCATGGGATTGAGAACTGGCATGCTAAAGGTAATTTTTTGTTTGGATTTGAGGTCAAAACAGGAGCCTCACTGCAACTGCTCCGTGATGCCTGCTTTCTGGCTCCAAGCAGACACAATGTTGACTGCCTCAGCAACCCAGAACTGCAGTGCCAGTCTGTGCTGGGTTAACAGCTCCTCACTGGAAGATTACTACCTAGAAAAACAGGGCGTGGGCAAATTGTCTTCGCACTCTGGCAGTACTTAGCTCCTAAAATAGTTCACTGGGGACTGCTATGGACAGCCAGGCACAAGTCAGAACAGCCCTAAGATTGAGCAGATACTAGTTATTCCACGATGCATAATAGGGTGCATAATGGTATCACAGAGCCACAGTGGCTCTCCTTATCCTGAGATTCTGTGCCCGTAAGGTGTTGCATTTTGGATTTAGGACTAAAATTGTGTTTTGGCTATTGCTGAGCAGTGCTTGAACAGTGTTGAGGTTTTTCACAAGTTTTCTTGCTTTTGCCTTTCTGAGTGACTGAGCAGCTGGGTGGGTGCTGGGCTGCTGTCCAGGTTCAACCCACAACAAGACCTCAGATCAGCTGAATTCCTGAAGACAGCCTGAAATTTTGGATGAAAACCAAAAAAAACATGAAGCCAAACTATCTGAATTTGGCACAGTATCTTCTCTAGGTAATACAATCTTGCACAGAATATGGTGGCGGGAGAGAAGCTTAAAACTCAGAAGATAAAAGAAGATAAAACTCACCAAACTCCTTAGGTAGCTTTTTGATCTTTGTGTTTGAAGACTTCAGGTGAGACTTGGGGCACGCTCCTGTTGTTTATAGCCAATCCATGAGATCTGATCAAAAATGAAATCAGTAAAGATTTCTGCCTTAAATATCTACAGTGCTTGTTTTATGTGGCCTAAATCATGTAACTAAAACAGAAGCATTTTTAAACAATGGGTTTTGCCAAGTTCATTGACTTACACATCCCTTTCCTTTGGAACATTTTTTTACTGAGTGGGTTGAATTGTGCCTTATTATCTCAGGCTTGATTTTGGGGAACTACAGGGAAGTACTACCACATTAGGAGTTTGTCTCCGAGGTCATCCTGGGGAAGAAGATGAGCGATGGAGCAACATGAAAGGTGAAGAGTGGTTTCTGTGGGCTGCTGAGCATTAGAAGGGTTAGCCAGAAGCCCTGAATAGTGCTGTTTATGTCACTGCTGTGTCAACGTTTCATGCTACCAACTAGGCATCTCTTTGTGCTGCTCACACCTATCTGTAGTGAAAAGAATGGCATGGTTATAAATTCATTTCTATCCTTTTCCTTTTGGATGATCAGTGAGCTAAGAGTTGAAAACACAAAGGCAAAGATTTCTAATGGAGCAGCTGTGAGATGCTGAAAGAGTTAATGTCTCAAACATTGTGGCGAGGTGAGGCGCTATTTGCATGGTGATGGCAGATCGGTGAGCACAGGGTGGGGGAGAGCAAGAGCGAGAGCAGGACGTGTGGGACGTGGAGAGCGTGTCGGAGGATGCGCGGTTCCAGGTTCTGCCGGACCTTACCACGTATAGCCAGAGGTCACACAGAGTTGATCTGGGGAAGGGGCTTGCGACCACCCAAGAGACCCCTCGCAACCACCCCCCTCCCCCAGCGCCTGCGCAGAAGATTGAGAACTTTCTAGAGCAAGAACCATGCAAGTCCTGAAGGGGCGTACCTGGAGGTGGGGATTAGCTTATAAAAGACACGCCCCCCAGGGAACCGCATGCGCGCCCACCACTAGAAGATTGCGAAGTCTGTCATCGTCATCGCGGGATCCCAGAGTGGTGATACTTTTTCTTTCTCTTTCCTCCTCTCTTCTCCTTTCCTTTTCTTGCTTCTCTTTTCCTCTAGTCTTCCAATATATGTAAGTTTGGGATAAATTGTGACGGGTTGCTCGGAAAATAGCTCCATTGCCAAATTGCCTCTTGTTGTGGTTTAGCCCCAGCCGGCAGCTAAGCACCACGCAGCCGCTCGCTCACTCCCCCCCTGGTGGGATGGGGGAGAGAATCGGAAGAGCAAAAGTAAGAAAACTCGAGGGTTGAGATAAAAACAGTTTAATAGGGAAAGCAAAAGCCGCGCACGCAAGCAAAGCAAAGCAAGGAATTCCTTCGCTACTTCCCAGGGGCAGGCAGGTGTTCAGCCATCTCCAGGAAAGCAGGGCTCCATCAAGCGTAACGGTTACTTGGGAAGACAAACGCCATCACTCCAAATGTCCCCCCTTCCTTCTTCTTCCCCAGCTTTATATACTGAGCATGACGTCATGTGGTATGGAATAGCCCTTTGGTCAGTTTGGATCAACTATCCTGGCTGTGTCCCCTCCCAGCTTCTTCTGCACCTGGCAGAGCACGGGAAGCTGAAAAGTCCTTGACTAGTACAGCAGCAACTAAAACATCTCTGTATTATCAACACTGTCTTCAGCACAAATCCAAAACATAGCCCCATACCAGCCGCTACGAAGAAAATTAACTCTGTCTCAGCTGAAACCAGGACACCTCTGTTCGTTCGTTGAGCTTGCCCGTTCATTAAGTTTGTCTGTTTGTTGAATTTGCCAGTTAATAAAGTTGCTAGCCAGCCTGTTCCTCTGAGTCATTGTCATGACTCTACTGACCACGTGGCTCTGCCGAGCAGAGATTGGCCTTTGTTGGTACAGAAACCGTGGGGGAATCAAAAAGATTCACCCATCTCGCAACCCACCGAGTGGGACGAGACATTAATTTGGTGTCAGAAGTGGGATTCCCTGATGTGATCAGTGACAGGAACAGGGAGGGGATATCGATTGAGTCGAGAAGGGAGGACGTGTATTGGCTCAGTCCGAGTCCTCCGGCAGATGATCATGGCTTCCCGGGTTCAGCCTGATCTGGACTGCTCCCCTTTGTTAGAGTTGTTAAAAGCTGTTGTTTGGGGTGTGGTAGGAGCTGTGCTGATGACAGCGCAGAAGTGTAAGTAAATGCACAGTAAGACGGGCTGAGCGAGAGCCGAGCGAATCGTTACAAGATTTGGTTGAAAGCTTGCAAGTGGAGTTAGAAGCTGAGCAGAAAAAAGGGGATTTGGTCGAAACCTTGCAAGTGGAGCTAGAAGCTGAGTGGAAAAAATGGGTGTGAGTGGAAACAACAGCGAATAGGTTTCAGAATCAGTTGCATGACGCTTCTGTCAGGGAGCATGAGTTGCGGTCGGAGCGAGCGGAGGTGCGGAGGGAGGATCTGGAGGGCGAATGTGGGCACTCCAGTCTGTCTAAGGAACACGAGCTAGTTGACAGGGGGGTAGCTGGCCACTACCCCTGGGAGAAAATGGAACAGGCAAAGTGCCAACATGATGAGAGAACTGCTCCCCAACTTCGCCCACTTATTAAAATGGAATTTCAATATGATGGGGGTGCTGATATCGCACTGGAAATCATAACGAAAGAAATACCCTATAGTGTAACTGAATTGGTGAAATTACAAGATAGATATAGTAGGCTCCCTAGAGAAATGGAGACGGAATATGTGTGCAGGGTCTCCCTCATGGTGGGGGACAGAATTAAACTTTCCGAGGAGGAGGCGCAGGGATACTGGGGTCCAGGCGTGTTTCTAACTGTCCCCGACACTCGAGCCCCCTGGTCCCTCACTCAAAGGGCAGCATACTGTGCTGGAGGGCTAGATCCCTTGGAATGAGGAGATCCAGTGACCATCCCCACTCCGGGACTGGATCAAATTACCGAGAGGGTGCAGAAAGCCGCCTGCCTCCAGCTCATGCATGACAGGCGCTTAATACCCCATCAGCCCTCCCCAATCTTGCTAAAAACTGACCCCAATCGAATGAAACCCCTGATAAAGGGCCTTCCTGATCCCCTGAAGCTATATGCCATACAAATCCAGGACTGCCTAAGGGCAGCGCTCCCAGTTCAGGAGTGTTTAACAGAAATACTAACACCAGGGAGAAACCAAACACAGTCCACTCCAGCGGAATTCCCCCTCACTTGGGGAGAGATTGCGCAGGAGCTGATCAATTATAGCCGCAACATGGGGATCTCCGGAGGGGAACAAAGGGGTAAAGCTGCGGTTAGGAGAACTGAATTAGATGATCGGCCTTTAAAAGGCCTACCCCCCGGAAGAAACCTAGGGTCAGGGATGACAAGGAGCCAACTCTGGAGAGAGGCTTTACGTAAGGAAATACCTAGAGAACTTATGGATGGGTTAGCTCTGTCTAACCTGCAATTATTAGTAAAAGTGTGGAGATATCTGGATAAGACTTACAGGCGAGAAGAGAGGGCCCCAGCTGGGCCGAACTCTCCCTCCATCCCCCCACTGGGACACCAGGGTACTGAAGCCAAGTTGGGAAACCTGTTCCGCCGTCCCTATTAAGTGAGCGGAGGGACGGCTTGTGGACTTATGTAAGATGGCTCACAATGAATCAACAGGGAGACATGTAGGCCCCCACAAAACACCAGTCACCTTTTTAGTAGACAGTGGGGCACAAACATCAGCTCTGCTTGCAGACGTGGCTGCCCACAATGACATCGTAACCAATAAAAGGAAAATATGGGTTACTGATGTGTTTGGAAATTCCCTGCCCCAAAACACGGCCACGGTGAAGTGTTGGTTGCCCAAGGAGGACAGCCCCATTTGGGTAGTCATGGTTGTTGGCCCTTACCCAGTGAACATTCTGGGACTTGATGTATTAAAAGGGAGAGGGTGGGAGGACTCCAGCAGGAAAGAATGGAAATTTGGGTCCCCCACCACCACCTAAATGCGACTGTTACAGACGGCCCCAACACTTCCCCTATCTAAAATAGTAAATGTAAAACCTTACCCTCTACCTTTGTGAGCCAGAGAAGGAATTACCCAGTGATAAAAGAGCTACAAGAGCAGGGGGTGATTATCCAAACCCCCTCCCCTTATAATTCCCCAGTATGGCCTGTGCGCAAGCCAAACGGGAAATGGCGATTGACAATTGACTATCGGCGCCTTAATGCGGGCACTGGCCCACTAACAGCAGCCGTTCCCAATATAGCTGGACTAGTCTCCACTATCCAAGAACAGTCACATAATATTTTAGCCGCTATTGACATGAAAGACATGTTTTTCATGGTACCTCTGCAGGAAAATGATAGGGACAGATTTGCATTCACCTGGGATGGTATTCAATACACCTTTACCTGCCTCCCACAAGGCTACAAACATTCACCTACCATAGCACACCATGTTCTAGCCCAGGCACTAGCAGAAGCCCCTCCTCCTGAGGAGGGAGTAAGAACCTACCAGTACATCGACGATGTACTGATAGAGGGGGCTGATATCATCACTGTGGAGAAAACCCAGAAAAATAGAATTATCCACTTGGAAGGACTGGGCCTTCAAATCCCCATGGAGAAGGTACAATTACCTGCCCCTGAAGTGAAATTTTTGGGCATATGGTGGAAAGGTGGTACAGTTTGCATACCTCCTGAAACCCTGATTACCTTAGAGCAGGTAAAAGTCCCCGAGAACAAAAAGGAACTGCAACATGCTTTGGGCTTACTGGTCTTCTGGCAAAAACTCATTCCAGTTTTCTCTATTATAGCTCACCCTCTGTATGACCTAACGCGCAAAAGAGCCGCCTGGGATTGGACTCTTGTTCACGAGGAGGCTCTAAAAGCTGTTAGTTTTTGAGGTGGGAGTGTATCAGGCCCTGGGTCCGATACATCCGATGGACCCTTTCCAGATTGAATGGGATTTTGCAATCCACGGGGCATCAATACATAGGGACTGGAAAAGGGACCGGAGGACCCCACTCGCCCCCTTGGATTCTTCTCACGCAGTTTCAAAGATACAGAAAAGCGGTATTCAACCTGGGAGAAGGGGCTATTTGTAGTAACCTTGGCCCTACAGGAAGTGGGAAAGAGTATATGGAAATAATCTATAATTTTGCAAGGGCCCTTTAAGGTTCTGAGGCCTGTCCTGGCAGGCACCCCACCTCCCACAGGAGTTGCACAGCAAGAGACAGTCAGAAAATTGTATGCTCAATTAGAGCATTACAGCCACACATACCAGGTGGAAGAAGGAACACCCAGAATACTTCAAATACAAGACAAATCATCCGTTCCCCTGGAAAAGGAGGCCTCCCCCTACCTATATAAGGGAAGCTCCTCCCTCTGAGCCCCAGCTAAAAAATGTATGGTTTACAGATGCCTCTTCAAAAAGGTTAGGTACGGTTTGGAAGTGTTGGGCAGTAGCTCTGTGTGTCGACTCTGGAGAGCAGATCATAACGGAGAGTGAAGGCAGTGCACAGGTAGGGGAACTGGTGGCAGTCTGGAGTGTAGTTACTAGAGAAAAAGACAATACAGACCCTGTGTATATTTATATGGAGTCATATGCTGTATTTAAAGGGTGCAAAAGAGTGGCTTATTTTTGGGAGCAGAATCAATGGGAGGTAAATGGGGTGCCAGTATGGCAAAAGGAAAAATGGGAAGACATTCTGCAAGTACCTAAGAGAACCCCTATATTAATAGGCTGGGTGGCTGCCCACCAGGGAGGGAACCACCCCGCACACATTTTAAATAACCAAGTAGATTTACTTACCCGCTTGGCTGTGATGACAATAGAAGCAGAAGAGGAAAAATGGGAGCATCTATTAGAGTGGCTGCATGTAAAATGCAGCCACTCAGGAATTAAAGACCTCCTCAAGGAAGCCGGGAGCAGAGAATGGCCTGTCACTAGGGAAATGTGTGGCACTGTGATTTCTACGTGTGGTCTATGTTGTACTTGGTTGGAAAACCACCCACTACAAGAACCTCCACTCCACCTCCGGGATGGAAAGGGCTTATGGGAGACCTGGCAGGTTGACTTCATAGGGCCTTTCAGGAAATCGGAGGGGAAGCGATATGTGTTAGTAGGGGTAGAAGTTGTGTCCGGATTTGTTCAGGCCGAAGCTGTGGCGCGAGCGTCAGGAGAAAGTACGGTGAAGGGGTTAAAGTTCTGGTTTAGCGTCCTACCTAAGCCTCAATCAATATAATCAGATAAAGGCAGTCACTTCACCGCGGGGGTGGTTTAAGAATGGGCAACGGCCGAGGGGATACAGTGGATATTCCACACTCCCTACTACTCCCAAGCAAACGGGATAGTGGAAAGAACCAATGGACTTTTGGAACGCGCCCTAAAGCCGCACGATCCCGGTTGGCCGGGACGCCTGAGAGATGCAATAGCCAAGGTTAGTAGTTGATGAGGGGCAAATGGATGTCCTAGGCTCACTGCTTTCTGCCCAAAACCCCTGAGTCTCCTCCCAGGGACGAAGGAACTGAAGGGTTCCAAAGGAGTCCCATATTATCCGGGGCAACCGGTACTACCAATGGTGGGAGAGGTTCCGCTAACCCTAAAAACTCCGTTGAACCTTTATGCTTGGGTGGCCACTGACGCCCATGGAAAAGATCACAAAATTAACACCAGGTCGATAATCCCTTCCTTTTAAAACTGGTCTGCAAAGGGACCGAGTTTTCCTTTTCTTTTGCAAGGGGAGAACTAGACCGTCGCCTGCTAAAGCATACCAACCTTATCGGAGGAGTGTCGGACCTCGATGAATACCGCCAATGTTGTAATAATAGTCCTAATATGTATTTACTATTTCTCACATGGATGGTGCTCTTCCTCTCCTCCGGGAAAGGAGGACACGGGGGGAGTGGAAACCATATTCTTTCCAACCTTGCGTGGGAACTAATTCATGGGTTTACTAGAATCTGGGGTAGAACCAACCAAGGGATATGTGTTGCCCTTCCCCAGTCAACCGAACAAAGGATTGAGATTTGTTGTTGTTGGTGGTGGTGGTTTTTGTTGCATTGCCCAATATTATGTATAACTTGGAAAAGTTCTTAACTATAACATTGGTCCTGGGACACCGCCCCCCCCAAAACCTGGCTCTTGCAGAAAGTAAGGGTTCTGATAAGGGACATGTGTATTTGTTGGGGTTATCCTTCCTGCAGATATAGAAACTGGCATGTTCTGTGCAACAAGACTTATGGTAGTGTCAAGTATTGCGGCATACCCTGTACACACTACCCTTTGCAGAGCCTGCCGCTCACTGCAAAACCTGACATACCTGTAAAATTAGCATACACCCGTCCCCCTTGGGACTAGTTTGGGGATGTTCTAATGGGAAATTTTATTCCTGCTTAACATTGAAATATGAAACATTGAAACGCTGGTCTGAAGTGTGGATTAGTCATCCCATCCTTATGCGCATCTCATGTTTTCAGTTTCACCGCCCCTCCCTGTCGAGTGCACTGGGAAGTGGCAGAAGCCCCAAAAAACTCGATGTTGAATTTAAGTGATAGCAAATGTTGTATAACATTGTCCATCTCACAACTCCAGTACTACTGGACTCTACTACTGCACTCTACTACTACTACACTCACAACGCCAGTACTACTATAGAGGCAGCACGGACCAAAATGAAAGAAATCGCTGACCAAGCTGCCAAACTATTTCGATCACTCCAACCGAAAGACTGGTTCAATGGGCATGCACCCAGATCTTGGTTCACTTCCCTCCTACAATTCTGGGGACTCATGGGGTGGGGGAAATGGCTAATGCAAATTGGAATAACCCTTTTGGCTGGATTTCTGTTCCTAATGACTGTCATAGCTATTGTTTAATGAATGATTACCCGCCTGCTTGCTTCTGCTTTCATTCTCTGTTCTCCTGCTGTTCACTATGTTCATATCACCACCCTGGAAGACAAAATCAAGAACCCTCCACCAACTGTCATTGAAAATGTATGATTTCGCTAACTATGTCTTCTCGATCTTGCCTCTGTGAAAATTGTCGCCCTGGATGAAGATTATATAGACAATGTTTGAGCCATGGGGTGGTGTGAGAGACTGAAAGAGTTAATGTCTCAAACATTGTGGCGACTCGAGGTGCTATTTGCATGGCGACGGCAGATCGGTGAGCATGGGGTGGGGGAGAGTGGAAGTGGGATGTGCGGGACGTGGAGAGTGCGTCGGAGGATGCGCGGTTCCGGGTTCCGTTGGACCTTACCACGTATGGCCAGAAGTCACACAGAGCTGATCTGAGGAAGGGGCTTGCGACCACCCAAGAGACCCCTCGCAACCACCCCCCCCGCCAGCGCCTGCGCAGAAGATTGAGAACTTTCTAGAGCAAGAACCATGCAAGTCCTGAAGGGGCGTACCTGGAGGCGGGGATTAGCTTATAAAAGACACGCCCCCCAGGGAACCACATGCGCGCCCACCACTAGAGGATTGTGAAGTCTGTCATCGTCATCGCGGGATCCCAGAGTGGTGATACTTTTTCTTTCTCTTTCCTCCTCTCTTCTCCTTTCCTTTTCTTGCTTCTCTTTTCCTCTAGTCTTCCAATATATGTAAGTTTGGGATAAATTGTGACGGGTTGCTCGGAAAATAGCTCCATTGCCAAATTGCCTCTGTTCGTTCGTTGAGCTTGCCAGTTCGTTAAGTTTGTCTGTTTGTTGAATTCGCCAGTTAATAAAGTTTCGACCCATCTTGCAACCCACCGAGTGGGACGAGACAGCAGCAAATGGAGCTCTTTAAACTCCTTGGAAAATCCCATCGTGAATCTGTGTATATACAGTCAATTTAAAATAACCTTGTATAAAATCTGTAACTTTGGAAACAAAGGAGATTTGGGCAAAGCCATTACCATTAAAACACAGATTCTTGCTTTTTTCAGTAAAAACATCAAATACAAAAGTAAATTTATGTGCACGCTTTGACACAAAGCAAGTACATTCCAAATGCTCTTGCTCCAGTCCTATCTCAGCTGAGCTCTGTGGTGCATATGGTCCTCCACCAGAATGTCTCACAACCCTGCACAATGTTTTATCTTTACAAAGAGATTATATTGTAATAGCAAAATATGCTTATAGACCATCTTGGCAAAACAAACATACCCCCTGGTGGTATGTAACATTGCCCAGCATTAGGGGACTGTGATAAAGGAATATACATACTGCATATTTTCTTTTCTTGCTGACCACATCATAATGTTTACCAAGTACATCTGGCTTCTGTCAAATCTTGGAAAACAGCAGCCTTGAAGGTTGCCTGTGATTGCAACAGGGACCGTGAAAACCAACTTTGGGGAAAGTTAAGAGAATAATAACAGGTCAATTTCCATGTTTTCAGCATGAGGCCACTACCTTGTAATCACCCCAGTGATTCAGTTAGTTTTGCTAATGCTTTCAAGAATAAAAGGGCAAGCAAGAACTCTCAGTGTGCTCAGGCCTGCCACCATTGGCATGACTTGGGCAGCAGTGGCACTTACCTACCTGCCTATCTTCTCTTCCAGAAGTTCTCTGTATCTGAAAGGCTAGCAGAGAAAAATGGCTGGGATAAACAGAAATTGGCTAGCAACACCTAACATTTCATCTCAGCGATCTCTGTTCAAATTGGAAATCAGCTGGCTCCTTGTTGGGAAAGTTTAAAGAAAGCAGGCAAGTAGTTATAAGCTGAAGAGGAAAATCAGTGGGTAGTGTTTCAGTGAGCAGCTCTCCGGAGCTCTGCCCTTCACTGACACCTATAATTATCAAGGTGTATTGTGCTACTGGAATGTCAGGTGTCATTGGCAGAACCTGAACCTGTGAATAGACTGAAGAGCTCTCCATGCATTTTGATTCCTTCCACCTGATCTACTCTGCTGTGTTATTATTTCATGGATTCTTTTCTTCGTCAGTACTTAGAAAAACACATGGAGCAAGTTAAACCTTATGTAGCTCTGTAAAAGGGTATCATTTAATGCTTGATTTGAAGTGGTATGAGAGGTATTTGAGGATTATTAACATTTTCAGAGAATTCTTGTTTAATATGCCTTATCCTGGTTAAAACAAAAGCATATAGGAAATACAGCACATTGGGTGATATAAGGGGACCTTCATTTAGCTGTTTTCTGATGGGGAGAAACTGCACTGGGCAACAGAATGGACCCTGTGATGAAAGTAACTCAAAATGTTGGAGGAAATTATTATAATATAATCACAGAATCATGGAATAGAATCATAGAATCATTAAGGTTGGAAAAGACCTCTAAGATCATCTAGTCCAACCGTCAACCCAACACCTCCATGCCTACTAAACCATGTCCTGAAGTGCCACGTCTACACGTTTTTTTGAACTCCTCCAGGGATGATGAGTCCACCACCTCTCTGGGCAGCCTGTTCCAATGCTTGGCCACTGTTTCAGTAAAGAATTTTTTCCTAATATCCAATCTAAACCTCTCCTGACACAACTTGAGGCCATTTCCTCTTGTCCTACTGTAAGTCAGAGTGATTTCTGTCCTCTTCCTAGAAGTCAAAGTCATCTGAGTTCTTGATTATCAATTCATGGTCAGCAAGAGGATACCATTTAGCTATTCTTTTATTTTCTGTTTTCATTTTATTGTCCTAGGAGAGGCACGCTTGCGGTATTGCTATTCTATGCACAACAGACATAGCCAGTGAACTAGCCAGAAATGGAAGTATATAGCTGCTCCAGCAGAGTACAGAGTGGGTGGGCCAATTATCCCAAACGTTGTACCATGCTAAGACATACATCAGCACATGTTTAATGACCTGGCATCTGCAAGAGGCTGTGACAGCATCCTAGCCCAAGTAGAATTAGTCTGAATACATCTAATGCTGCAGTGCAAATATTGGTTATGGGGAGCTTACACGTTTGTAGAATTTGCATTAGTGCAAAGCGTCACCTATGATCTGGCCAGTACACCTGAGTCCAGAAGCAACGGAAAAAAACATCCTCCAAAACACATATAATTTGCTGGTATCAAGCTTTATGTGAACCTGAAGTTTGACTAAGATTTGCCAAAAGACCAACAATGCTCTCAGATTCCTATTCCTCTATCCTTCATATACTCATATTTTGCTCCAGCAAACTCTACCTTTGGTGTCTTCTTAGTGTGGTGTATTCTTAGTGGTGAAATATCCAATACATCATTGTCATCTCACTTCTATGCCTTCTGGCACTGTGATACAGTGGCTTTCTCTCTAGTGTATCATGGTGGAATTTACAAGAGGAGCTTAAACTTCTTTAACCATCTCACAGGCTCCTCTGCAAGTCCTTCTTTAGTTCTGAAAAACAGCAGAAATGTATTGGGACACTTTTAAATGTTGTATCAAACCATGCAAACCAAAGAATTCCAGGCAACTCTGAGGGAACTGCTTTCACTGATGAAGCAGGTCTTGCTGACTCCTTTTGCGTAGTCCAGGAGAAAGCCTGAAACGCAGAGCCAGCTGGCATGTTCTGCTCACCCTTTAAACAATGCCTGCTCAGATCAATTTAAGCTGGTAGATTAGACTGGCAAATGACAAGACCAGATAACAATAACAACAAAAACAAAACAGCACTGTGATGCTGGAACATTTCAGAGTCCTTTAAGATCAAACACTTCAACCTCATTTCTTCTTCCCTCCCCCATGTCTGTCAGATGCAGGCAGTCCTCTTCTATCTGGCATCTCCCTGTCTAAGCAAGAAGCAGGTTACAGTCGGTGGTGACCGTTATTTTGGAGTGCAAGGATGCCTCTATGTCCATTCCAGTTCTGTTCTTTCTTTCCTTGGACTGCCAACATGGGTGACAGTTCATACCACATGTAAGCCAGGTTCTCAGAGAGCCATGGTGAAGCAATACTAGACCAGCTGCTTCTCAGTGAGTTTCCAGCCCACATCTGCCCTTGGTGTCCATGTAAATGTCTCTATCTGTCCACCCTCTTCTACTTTACCTGTTTTCCCAAGTGACTGTCCTGGTTTCGGCTGAGATAGATAGAATTAATTTTCTTCCTAGTAGCTGGTATAGTGCTATGTTTTGGAATTAGTATGAGAATAATGTTGATAACACACTGATGTTTTAGTTGTTGTTAAGAAGTGCTTACACTAGTCAAGGACTTTTCAGCTTCCTATGCCCTGCCAGCGAGAAGCTGGGAGGGGGCACAGCCAGGATAGCTGATCCAAACTGGCCAAAGGGCTATTCCATACCATATGACGTCATGCTCAGTATATAAACTGGGGGTAGTTGGCTTGGGGGCAGCGATCACTGCTCGGGGACTGGCTGGGCATCGGTCAGCAGGTGGTGGGCAATTGCATTGTTTTGTGTATTCTTGTCTCATTATTATTATTATTATTATTATTGTTGTTGTTTTTGTTGTTGTTGTCGTTGTCGTTGTTGTTGTTATTTTCTGTTCCTTTGCTGTCCTATTAAACTGTCTTTATCTCAACCCATGGATTTTACTTTTTTTTTTCCAATTCTCTTCCCCATCCCACTATGGGGGCTGTGGAGGGTAAGCGGGCAGCTGTGTGGTGCTTAGTTGCTCACTGAGGTCAAACCATGAGAGTGACAGATACAGTTTTCTGCTCTGGATTGAGATATATCCTACTATATGCCATTGTTCCATGCTTTTTCAAAGCATTAACAGGGAAGACCAATGAAATAATTCATTTGTATAATAAATGTAACAATTTTTATTGAAAAACTTACAGGGCACACACAATAACCTGTTTCTAAAATGAAATAACTCTGTTCTTTTAAATTCCCTTTCCTAGCCAAGGCATAACAGGGGTTAGTGCACAGTATAGACTAATTGCCTACATAATTTCATTTTATGAAACAAAGCGATTTAAAAAAATTATAGGGTTATATAAAAGCATGTGAAACCCCTAAGTCAGCTTTGTTTTTCAGCCTCATGCAATAGTGGCAGTGGTTTAGATGTGGTGTGAACTGTAAACATTTTCTAGGGGGAAAAATATGTCATAACTTTCTGTTTGGGTACCTGCCTGTGTGGTGATGATATATTCTCTTGTCCTATTATAGTTTGCTTTCAATTTTTTTTGCCTCTCTTTCTCTGCAAGAGAAATTGTTTTGTCCTCCTATCCCCACTCAGTAAGCAAAGTCCCTCCCCTTCCCTGGCTTGGTGTCTCTCATCCTTGAACCTATGTTGAGCCAATCATTTTTCTGGCAGCAAAGAGATGAAGAGAGCTCCTTCTGTGCTTCTGTCAGGTCACGAGCCAGAACAGCCAAGGGAGCACTGTGTGTATTGCTTCACCAGGATCCTCTCTCAAATCCTTGGTGTCAGTAGTGCTAGGCTACAAGGCTAGCCCATAAAAGAAGTTTTACTACTGGCTGAACAGTAATGTCTTTTTTTTTCCTTCCTGTTTTGCTGTCCCTCAAAATAAACAACAGGAGAGGAAAAAGTAGACAGCAGGAGGCAAAAATACAATGAGAGCTGCTGTTGCTGGGCTGTAACCCTACTTGGGTTACTCTGCATCAAAAAATGCATGTCAGCCACTAAGGCTGAGTGGTAGCAGGTTTAATGTGATGAGACCATGATGACTTCAGACCCTCTAGAAAATGCACAAAACAGAAGTCATGGTGGATATATATATAACCTTTTCATTGTTAAAAGAGAGCATTTCCTCAGCAAGTGAGACACCTGGGTGCAAAACAGATCACAAAGGACTAGATTTAGCTTTAAGAACTTAGCTCTTACAATACTCCTCTCCAGATAGTACAGAAATAGATTTATTACGTATATTTGCCCAACGTGTTAGGGTGCTCTCCCTTAATTAAAAGTACAGCCAATCTCTGATAGCATCATATTGCTGGGACAAAGCAAAATGATATTATCCACTCTGGCTCTTATCCCGGCTGCTGGGTATATAAGGTGGATTAAGAGGGGGAAGGGCAATTCTGAAAAATTGAGGTACAATAGCAAGCCTGTGATCTCACCTGATTGAATCTTATCAGCTCTTAACATCACTGGTGTTCTTTCTTTCTTTTTACTTTCTTCCTCTCTCTCTTTTTTTTTAAACATACACTAAATCAACAAGAAAAAAATGTTACCACAGCACTTATTGTAATTCTTTTACCCATCACAACATGCAGATTCAAAAGTTGTGACCTGAGAGGCAGCTAACACTGGAATCTAGAAGTTGCTCAGAGTTGTTTAGCGTAAGATCAAGAAAAAAAACAAAACAGAAAATCTGATTATTGTAACACGTTGCACAGTGAGAGGCAGATCTCACATAATATAAAATCAATGCACCTAAATCTCTCTGTAGCGTGAGCTATTTCTGAGATGGGCAACAAAGCTTTAGCATGAGATACACTGAACTCACTCTGTGTGTGTATATATATGCATGTGATGAATAATCTGCCTGCCTCAGGTGCCATGCTCAGCTAATTCTCTAATGCGCGTATATTTTACCTAAACCCATTTTTAAAAGTTTTTGGTTTTCATGTATATTATTAAAATTGCGGTTTGTAATGCCAGAGCCAATTTCTTGTTCTTGTGGTGAGGCTGCAGCTTGCTGTGCTGCAAATGTCACCAGTGAGCCGTTTGTTAGGGCTGCACTGCATGCCGGTTAATCTGTTTACTTATGCAATGGTGGAAATGTGACCTGGCTATTGTGGTGATTAACAGAGTCAAATATCCTCACATTAACTAGTGAGCTGGGCAATCAGGCTGGATTATTGTTACATTGAATTTAAATTACAGTGGCATGACAGGTCCTGAGGTATTTAGTAACGGATTTCACAGCACAGATATGCTTCGTGTGTAATGAATAAACTCTGGAGAGCAACAAAAGGAAAAAAATAAAATAAAAAGGTATTTTATGATCACTGTGAAAAATTTATGGAGTGTAGCTGGCATGAAATTCTATAAAATGAACTGGCTCCAACCAGTCCAACAACAAAGCACACACTTTTCTTCCTGCTGCTTATGAATTATTATTACCGAGTCCTCCTATGTTTACTCATTAGCATTGAACCCTTTGCAAAACTGTGATTGAAAATTGAATTCATCTTAATTGAAAATACCCCCAGTATGCTGAGAGAAAAAATGAAGGGGGAAAATGGCAGAAGCACCACAATACCACAATAGGCCAGTTAGCTCTGTGATAGTCAGAGGGGGTGGCTGCTCTGAACTTGAATGTTAGTCAGAATTCACAGCCGGACTATACAAAGGAAAAAACAGGTTTCTTTCAAGTTGTTCTGCACACTGACATACATATAATTTAAATATTTAGCCACTGGTGTGCTGCTGCAGTGCGTTAGCCCACTAGCACCATAGTGCATCAATCCTGTTCTCTGTACGACTTGCTGACTTTGACCTGTTTTATGCTCTGTGACTGAATAACACATAGCACTTTGCTTGGGGAAAAAAAAAAACAACCCTAAACAAAACACACTATGGTCTCAACACACATTGGTTTCAATTAACTTTTAACCATTTGATTGCACTAATTCTAGGCTGTTAGTTAGCTATTGCAGAGCTGGCTGTATTGATTTTGAACAGAATAAGCTGAAGCACAAAACAAAGCATGTGAAGACTGAATTTTCACAAAATAATCTCCCTTCTTTCTATTTGTTTCATTGCTTAGCTGCAAATATTTGTGCAGAGGCTGTTTTGATACTTATTTTTATAACAAAAAAAGCCCTGACAATTTCAAGCAATAAAAAACATTAGGATTTTACCCAGTATGATTTAGCATTTATTGAAGCTTAAGAGCGTGATGCTACAGTACAGAAGTGTTGAAAACCGGCTTATATTAAAAGGTACAGAAAACTGCAAATAACAAGTGTCAGTGCTGAAAAGATTCTGGTTGCTGAGGTGTTCATGCATTGCTTGGTGGACCCTGACTAGGGAAGAACTAATGGATCCTCACATGGGAACCTTATTTTTGTAATCTTGCATGTACCAATCATTTAAAATTTTATATAGGAGAACTGAGTGTACAGTGAGGCTTCATTTAATTGCAATCTGATGTAAGGTTTTAAAATCAGGGACCATTCTACAAAAGGGAACCAGAGAAGAGAGTGGCATCTGTGCTGTGGCTTTCAAAGGAAGCTCACCCTGGTATGAGCATGCACTGGTAAAAGAAAAATAGCGGGTTTTATGCTCCAACCTTTAACCTCAAGATGCAGGGTTTAGTTCCACCCTGGTCAGGACCACTAACAGTCCTCCAAATCCAGTCCTCTTTGAGCATCACTGTGAGCTCACCTTTGCACCTCCTGGTGCACTGTCGAAGACCTTGTCCAGGTGTGAGATTTAAAAAACAGAACCATGAGGAGAACGGATGCACACGCAAGCTGGTCTACGCTGATGATTAAGAAAAAGTTATTCCTTTCAATAAACTTATGAGAACTGGTACATTTGGTATATAATAATGCAATTCATTATTCTGCAGAACATTTGTAAAGTATTTGTAGTAAAAATTTTCAAGGAGAATACCCTAAACTCCAGAATGTGTAATTACTGGCCATGTGGCCCAGTGATTCCTGCAGTGCTCTGAGCTCCCACTAAACTGCAGAGGAACCGCAAGTCCTACAAACGTCTCTTGTGTTGCAATCTGCTTTGTACATCCCTTTTGAAAAATGCAGCTTTCTCCACCATCAGTGGAATATCAATGTCTAAATCAAGAGAAGGATTTTAGAGCTGCAACTCTAAAATCCTCAGTCCTGCCAGACTTGCTCTTTTGCTACAGTCATGTGCAGCTCCCCATCTGGCAAGATGCAGCTGCTGAGGTTTCTGCTACTGAGTCCTGTATAAAACTCGACACCTGTTAAAGGGTTTTCACGTGGAGAAACATGTATTTTAAAAACATTTATTCAGAAGAAGTCAGCACGCTGTGGACCACTGAAATTTTACACTTCATCAGCCTTAGTGTTGTAGTTACTGCTGTAAAAACATTCCCCTCATATTAGAATTTCCCAGGCAATGTCATTTTGCTGAAAGATGTTCATATGCCGCCCACTCCTCTCTAACCAGGTTGTCACAGCACACTGACTAGTCTGAGGAGAGGGCAGAGTGAATCTTTTCCCCTCAAAGCTAAGTCCAGCATTCAGCCCAGCTTGGTTACGTAGACAGTGATAAGAACATGTCATTTTGCCATTTCACCCCTAGGCAGTCACCATTGCTGGAGATTTTTAACATATAACTGTCTTCCCTATAACTCCTCCCTATAACTGTCGCATGAGATGAAGTGGGATGATACGATGTTCTTCTACCAATCTATAGCCTCAAAAGTATGTGCAAAAGTCATCTGACCAGAGGGTCACTGCTGTGTAGGAAGTGTGGATAGTGCCAAATAGCAGATGCTTATTGAAGACTCTAATGATTTTAGCTGGAGAATGGATCCCCAGGTCCCTTACTTCTGCAGACTCTTCTTTTAGAAAATAGCCATAAATAAATCTTATGCTTTCCCTCTGTTCAAATTTATCTTTAGAGCTTTTCTGCCTCCCCATGACATAAAATGATATGGTTCCACTATGCAAAACAAGAACATTATGCATTATCTGCCCTCCTGTGTCCAGGGCATACTCGCTCAGCCCAGAACTATCCTGTCACATCAGTGAAGTTAGTAACCTCAGGTGACCAAAGCATTAATACTTTATCCATCTGAGCCAGCTGTATATCACATCTACTACCTATAGAAGACAATATAGAGGTTTGTGTAGGAGGCAGGAAACCTGCAAGCATGATATACTAATACCCTAACCTAACTTATGCACAAAACATGCATGATACAGAAATATATTTGTGCCCTCTATTTTAAATGACTTCTCTGCAGTGAATAGCAACAGTCTTCCAAAAGGGAGATACACAGTCTACAGCAGTCCCCTCATTCAGAGCCCAATGACTCACTTGGTTGACTGAGATAGTTGCTGAGATTGCATAAAGATAGACAGTTAAAGAAAATGCTGGAAGTAAATTTTCGATGAAAACATAACCTTTCCCATCTTGCTATAAATTCTGTCCAGAGCATAAATCAGTATCAGTTACATGCATTAAAACACCAGCTCCCCAGCTGGGAAAACAGTGCCCTCCCCCTGGCACATTTTAAAGGACATGGCACTATGTAGAGAGAGCAATAATTTCCTGAAGATTCATGAGCAAGGTAATTTGACATACTTGGTGCTGCCCAAGTTTAAAGTTACTACAAATAAAAGGGAAAGAGTTAGTCTACACTGCTGTGTGTGTGGTGCTGAGGCATTCGGGAAAAGTCAGATGCTGTGAGCATCTAGTTCATATGCTCTGAAGCATCACATTTCATTGGGATGCTTGGCAACAGAAAGGTTTGCAAGTGTTGTACAGTATTTGGAAAGAGCCTGGAGTCACTGCAAACATTTGAGAAGGTGACAGTAACGCCTTTAAAGGGCTTCTTGTCTTAGCAAGGGTATTTCTTATCATTTATATAGTAAAACTATTCTTTGGATGTCAGCAGAATGGACTGACTGTTGGCTGAAGACTGACTTTGTGGACTGCTTTGGTTTGGATTAGATCCAATCTAGTCCATGGAAGGAGAAATGGGGGTAGGGGAGGGGGAATTGCACCACATTGCTTAATTAATCCGGATGCTTTGCTCATTATACCTTGAACTTCCTCAGAGGACAGGAATAAACTAGCTTGCTCAGAGTAAAATGAGTATAACATGAACGAAAAGCAAAAGGGGGGGTGTTGGAATTATTTAGAGTGGTGAGCCTGTATCTGAACAAACAAAAATGTAAGGCAAAATCTTCTTAGGAGTGTGTGAACTGTGAAAAGTAGGTACACAAGCATGTGCAAACATCTGCACATGTATATGTGTAGAGTTATACATTATGACCCTGCCTAAATGCAGTGAAGGATGATGCAGTGAAGGATGAAGCAGCGCTCTTTACTGTCACTTTTTGCCCTCAGAAACAGTCAGATGAGGCAGTACTCAGACAGTATGTTTCAAAGGTACAGGCTCTGTACCTGCATCCCAAGTGGCTATGCAAATTCTTCTACTACAAAAGAATGGGGCTGCTGGACAGCCAAAGTTATCCTTTTTTCTACTTACCTGGGAGGAAGAGTCTCCTATGGGAAGTGTGCTTCAAACCACCCAAAGATGCCACAGAAGCTGGGAACTGGCTGACACAAAGCCTCTAAGATCAGCAAAGATTTAGGTGATCCACTCTTCAGGGCCAGAAGCTTTGTTTGGGGATGATGAGTGATTTTCTCTTAAAAAAACATGAGAGGGGAGATAGATAGCTGCAAAAAGGAGATTCATGGAATTCACATGCACCTGCATGAGTAATTTGCACGTATTAAATCATCTGGCCATCAATAAGCAAAGTTCAGGACTCTTTTCTCTGACTTACCACGTTAGTGAAAGGACAATTGTGCTCTGGAAAGCCAACATCAGTCTAGCTAGAACTGCACTTTTTGAGGAGCTTGATGTCAAATGTACACAGATAACAGGGGATACCAGTACCTGGATGACCAAACATCCCCATGGATTCTAAAATCAGCTAATTAAACCAGCACTGCAGTGAGGGATTCTTCAGTGAGTGATCATATCCACTTTACAAAAGTCACCGTTGTGACATGGTGCTTCGAGAACAAAAGGACAGGGAAGGAAGAAGTGCACATTGCCCTTAACTTAAATACAGCCAGTCCAGATTAGGCATGAAGCAGATTATGAAGTATCATGCCCCTAATGCTGCATGGGTCTTCCCATCTATATTTGTGCTAGACTGACAGTGGTGAGAGATAGCAACACAGCATCAGAATAACCTGAGGAAAAAAAAAAAAGAAGGTAACCCTCCAGTGCATATGTCTAATCTCAAAATAAGTTTAACAGAGGATTTTTCTCAAAGAAGTACAAAAATTAGCCTGTCACATCACTTTGCAATCTCACCCTGAAAATGCATACCTAGAGGGCTGTTCAAAACCACACAGCTTCAGACTACACTGTTCCCTTCATGGCAATTCACAATGGGGAGTTGTGGATATCCCACCAGCAGCTATAAAATGTGTATGTCAGGACTGAAAATATCAGCACATTTAGGAGGATTTGAAATGTCTTAGTTCCTGTCATTCTTCTCTGATGATTGCTGCCAAAGAACTAGTGAATATGAGCGGCAAATACAGCATGGGGCATACAATGGCAAATCAAATGCAACCTTCTCTGTTGTAGTATCCTCCTCTGTGCAGTATGTCCTGCACTTACATGGAAGAATTAAAAAAACTAGCATGATGACATTTCTTGGCCGACAAATGGGGACAACAAAAGGATTCTCTGTGTGTGACGCCTTGCAGCCATTTCCTTCTCTGGGGCTGTGTGGGTTTCAGATAGGCAGATGTCAACCAGCAGCACAGCAACAGGGATGGAAAAGGAACAGTGCCCCTTTCACACATACTGGCTGCCCGCATATGGATCCTAAACACTGCCTCTACAGTCTGAAACTTTTTTGCTCTAAGTTACTTTTTGCCAGCTTGCTTTTCGCGTTCCACATTTCCTCAAGAACACAGTACTAACAACATATTAGTATAATATATTGGTGTAATACAGCTGGTTTCGTCACTGGGGCCAGATTCAGCCCATTTGCCTCTGTGAATTTTCCCTCGGAGCCTGCACCAACGCCTTCTCGCTGCTATCTTATTTGAAAAACAAAACCACTGAAAAACATTGCACCTGGAGCAGTAGGAAACTACCAAGTCATGATCATTGCTCTTCAATGCTGGCAATTATTGTCAGTCCCCTTAAAATCTGTGAATAAGGTTCTCTGAAAATATTTGTGTAACTGTGAATTCAGTAGGATCAATTTAGATCATACACTGGTGTAAATGCATTGACTTGAGTGGAGTTGGTCCTGATTTACAGTGAGGAGAGCCAGGACAAGCATTCCTTTTTTCCTTTTTCTTTCTTTCTTACTTTTTTTTTTTTCCTGCTGTAAACATTGATCTTACCCAGAGTGTGGAACTATGAATTTTCCTCTATCTGCCTCAGGCTTGGCTGATTTTACTATTTTCACAACAAAGTAGCTTTTAAAGTTATGAATAGTGTCTCTTCCTGAAGTAACCTGCCTTTCACTATGAGTAGCTCATAATTTAATAGAAAGCCACAACGTGGGCTGGGTAGCAGAAGACTCATTCTCCCTCCTCTCCAGCTGCAGACGTAACCCTGCACTCCAGGTACACCTGAAGTACCTCTTCGTTAACAAAGGTCATACACCGATGGCTGCTGCGGGACATACTCAGTTCAGATGTTTAAGTGCAACAGATAAACAGGGACAGTTCTCTGTATTGCAGGTCAGCTGTGGCCTTAGTGTAGATATCTACAGTACAAAACTTCCTGCATATAAATGTTTTCAAAAACAGCATCCTACACATGGAATTAGGTTTTTTTAATATGTTTAGAAATGGGGAAAAAAAAGCTGTGCTGTTGGGATTTACAAAACTTGTATATGACTATTGAACATCCTTTTTCTATCTTTCAGTCTTTCACTTACCCAGGGCTGAATTTTTTTACACACTTACTCAAACCTTTGCTCTACAGTATTGTTTTTATGTTTATATATTGCTACAGTGAGTTTCATTGTAGTATCTGATGCTGCTGAAGACAAAATTTCTCAAAAGCCTAGGATATTTCATTTTCTCTGACCTTTATTTAAATAAATATTTTTTTTACCCTTAGGTTTTTTTCATCTCTCCTTCATCCCTACCTCCTTTTCCCTGCATTGTGAGAGTGCCATCAGTGTGGCCCTAATGAGAGAGCTTGGTAGGAAT
Organism: Mycteria americana; assembly: GCF_035582795.1. NCBI lineage: Eukaryota > Metazoa > Chordata > Aves > Ciconiiformes > Ciconiidae > Mycteria > Mycteria americana. The sequence continues at coordinate 60,932,827 of NC_134366.1, forward strand.
TCTGGAAAAGTTTTAAGATGAGGCAAAACGAACTTGTCCAGCCTCAGTTCCAATGTTAGTTAAATATATTGAATGAACAGTGCCTTTTGCTGTTAATAGATGAATGATCACCTCAGGAAACTCCTCTTTTACAAACAGAGAAGAACATGTTCCCTGAGGTTGCTTTGCCATTTTTAAAAAGTGGTATTTAACATTGCTACAAGGAATTTGTTGTTTAAAACAACTGATTAGCACAGTTGTTGTCCATCACAGTACGCCATGCTCCCAGTGTTAAAACATTAGCCAAGTGCTACCCTATAACCATTAAACTGCCTTCAGTTTCAATCAGTTTTCTAACACAGCCTGATTAACAAAGTTCTGTTTACCCAAATGGGATAAGGTGACTGACCAGATGTTCTGATTTTAAAAGATCTGTTGGTGTCCCAGTGATTTCCGCTGGGACATTGAATTGTCCCAGATTTTCCTGCTGAGAGCTCGAGCAGCACAAAAGTTGCTTGCAAGGTAAAGCCCCTTTAGCCACTAAGGAGTTTGGAAAGAAGGATTAAGGGAGGATTCCTCTCCGAGAGTTGAAGGTTCATCCAGTGTGGCTCAGATTAATACATGAGTTATTATAAATTACTGTGCTGGTGTCCTTTGCTGGAGAGAAGCTACAGGAAAAAGAAGAAAAAAAAGAAAAAACCCCAACTCTGCAGCCTAGAGCAACTTAAGCAAAACAGGCTGCTTTTCCCTGCTGTAGATCTATTGCTCATACTACATGCAGAACGCCGAGGAATTCTTAATATAGTTTGCTCTGTGGTGGTTTCTGTGTTTGTACGTGTATAAGGGGTAAGGGAGGAGGGCAAGGGGGAAGGAAAAAGAGAGGGAGGAAAAAAAAGAGAGAGGAAATCCTCTTTGTCCTGTGAAGTGCATCACACGGACCTCCTGTGTTGTAATGTAAAACCACCAGGGTGGCTAGAATGACCATATGCCGTGAATGTGAGTGCTGTGCCTGTTTAAATGTAAATTCCCTCTGTATCAGAATAAAAGAATATCTGTTTAATATGGAATGAAGGCAGTTTGGCAGGATATGCACTACTTCAGGTAAGCCAGAATAAACAGTAACATTGATTAAAAGGACCCCCCTATTCTGCGCCTGTCATGTTCACCTCCTTTGCCACAAAGGCCTCACTGGTTTATTTACCTGTAGAGCTGTTATAATATTTTGCTTTCTAAAGAGATTTGGAAGCCACCTGCCATACCTTTGGCATTTCTTTAACAACAACACACTTCAGGCTCAAGTACGGGAGCCCGTTGTTCTGCTCCACAGCATGGAAAAGAAGATGAATCCAGAAGCACAGGATCCAAACAGAAATTATTATTGATTTAATCACATAATCAGCAGCAAACACTTCAGGCTAAGATAGCAAATCCATAACAGCCTGCCCACATAACCACCCTTACAAATTTACCAGCAAACCACTGCGCACACTTAGCAAACAAGAAGAGCAAGGGTCACCTTCACTTGGCGGCAAAATATTGACATTCCTAAAGCTTAAATATGTTTTGAGTTAAGTGTTATCAATCAGTGATAAGAGTTGAATGTCTGTTAAACATAACTACATTGGCAGAAGGATTATAGAATGCTTTCTTGCCATAATCTAGAAGCATCTTTCAGACAAAACTCTGCTTGAAATCAATTGTGCACAAGGACCTGCCTGCTGAGACCCATTCAGTGTCATACAAAAGAAGAGAGAGTCTCCCTGTGATCTTTAACCATAACCAGTTATCTAATGAGACCAGGGCTTTAATTTCTTTTCACATCAAACATAGAATCAATGCTCTGGATTCAACAATGTGTGTAAACAGGCCGTGAAGCCATCTCTTCAGATGGCAGCCAATTCAGCCTTCCACCCCCCCAGCATATTTATTTCAATGAATCCCCCTTTAGTTCCAGGTAACTGCTCCCATCATGTTGCTGCTGGCTCCCTCCTTGCGGATGGCAAGGCGAGCTCACTCTTGTCAGACACCTTCCACTGGCAGCGTAAAACTTGGGGACCTGACTCTTGTAGGAACCCTGGAAAAAGTATTTTCAGGCTTCTTTTCTAATCAGTTTAGCAATTGTGTCTTGGCTTTAACAATTCTTACAGGCAAATGGTGCTACAGTCTGTCTCCCCTTCATACCTCACCGTCAAATGGTGGGATGCTGCTTTCACTCAGACAAATACAAAACTGTAGTAACATCGCTGCAGTTTACTTTAGAATTACACTGGCATAACAGGTGAAAACCTGGTGTGAAGAGTATAGAGCAAATGTTGGCTGGGAAAGCCTAGTGACATTCCAGAGAGGATTAAAATGAGGTTCAGCAAACTAATTAATTCAGCCCTTATCCTGCTCTGGGATATTTACAAAGTGTGCTTTTTGTTTGTAAAGAGGGCATTTTATAGCATCAGTGTCTATTCTTAAAGATTTTAAAATTGTATTCTGTACATAGCAGGGCAAATAGTATGATGACAGCTTCTCTGTCAGCCTGCCCTAAAGAAAAGGACTTTCCCTAAATTTTATGCTGCTGCTACCCTGTGACCTTACTGAGAGAAATGTGTGTGGATCTGATGAGTAGAGATCCAATATGTCAGCCTCTCTACTGTGTTAGGCTGTGCCATCCTGCTGTCCATAGGCTGTGCCTGCCCTCTTAACCGAGGTTTGCTGCTGCGGGAGATGTTGACATCTCTATGCTTTATTGCGGCTAGCTCAAAGCACTCCTATCATGGAAACTAAGACACCATGAGCTTCAGCCATCAGTGGTCCACTTGGATTCAAACTGGCTCAGCTATGACTCAGGAAGCTGCAGCTGCCACTTAGGACCACATAAAAGCTCACCTGCCTTTGTATTTTCATGTAATAAGTTTCCAGTAACACAAGATGTAAAAATCACTCCTAAAAAAAAAAGTAGAGTAACAAAACATTTGATTGAATACCTAGGAGCCTGCCTGGGAAGGCAGAGATTGGAAGTATCTGTACATAACAAAAGTATATTGGAATGAATAATGTGTTAGCTATCTCATCAAAACCTGTCTTACAAGCTCCAAAGTGGGTCAAGTTTATGGACAGTTTAGCACTTAAAGAGTGATGTCTTTCAGACACACTGCTACTGTATTGAGCTGCTTTGAACCCCTCTGGGCTCTGATTGCTGAAACTGATTTGAGGGTTCAGATTTTTTAGCCAGAAAACACCGGCCAGTGGGTAGAGATTAAAGGAGGGCTGAACTCAGAGTTTCCTTCCTGCACTTTTCCTCAAGTCCATGGCTTTTCTCCCCAGTCAAAGCGGCTTCAACTACACCAATGCTCCAGAATAGGGTAGGAGAGGAAGCCAAGCTGTCCAACACTGAACTGTTTTGACTAAAGAGGCGCTGAGAAGCAGCAATAGCAGTATTGTCCCTCTTTGTCGTGAGCAATGGCATGAACAGAGAAGTTGTGGCTGCCAGACCTGGATCCCAGCAGGGAGGCACCTCAGAGGCAGCGAGGGAAAGGAGTCAAGTGGGGGATTTAAAGGGATGGGAGAAGGAGTCTGTATGATGGAAGGTGGCCCAAAAGACTAAGCTCAGAAGCAATTGGGATCTTTGCCTCTTTTGTTAGTGCAGCTCCTAGCGTTATGACGGTGAGCAGGCTCTTTCACAGTATGATTGTACAAACAGATTAATATCGGTTTAAACAATGTAGTGGAGAGGTGAGCAAATGGTGGAGAGAAAATGGAACTGACCACTAAAAAAGACATAAAAGACCAAAACAAAATCCAGACCCCCCTGCATTTAACGAATGTCTCAGAATGGCTGTGGAGACACAGATATTGAAAAGCAGAAATAGTTTTAGTTGGGCTGTAACAAAAAAAAAAAAAAAAAAAGAACACCTGAAAACAAATAGTTTGTATCTTCTTAAGCTTTCTTTTTTTGGGAAGGGAGACAGATTTTAATATGATGCCCTACTACATTTTTAGCAAGCTAGCCATGAATGGTCTGGGATTTGTCTCAGATCCCTCCCATTACCAAATTTATTTCAAAACTGAACTGGACAAGGCCCTAAGCAACATGATCAACTTTGAATTTACATCTGCTTTGGGCAGGAGATTGGACTAGAGACATTCTAGAGTTCCCTCCTAACTCCAGCTGTTTTATGATTCTATGAGTTTTCCCAGCAAAAATGTTGACTCAAAATAGGAGGATTCTGCCTGTTGGAAGGATGATGCAGTATCAGCTACAGGAAAACAAAGCTACATTTTGTTGCAGAGCTTTAAGGGCATCATTCAGAAAAATGTTTACTAGTCAATATGTGGTGAACTCTGAGTGTATCAGTGAAAGAATAGCATTAAGCATGTAACTCAGAAGGTCTCACAGTGCTTTGGCAAATTGTGCCCAAACACATAAATATTAAGGAGATGCAGAATAGGGACATTGTTATTATCAGGTGACCTTAGGAGAAGCTTCATGGTGACAGAGCCTGAAAGATGAATTGAGTAAGAAGAGGGAAAAAAGAAGAATCAAAAATCTGGAAAAAATTTAAGAGTGGAGCAACAGGTTCTTTTCCCTGGACTTGTAGTTCCATAACAAATAATGATTATGTTGGAAAACTTAAAGATGTTCCCACGTGTTACTTTAGAAAAGAAGCAAAAGGCTGCTTTGTGTACCTCTGAAATATCTTCCAGTAGATTTTCACAGTAAGACTGTGAAAAGGAAGTAATACAGGATATTAATACTGAGTTATAGAAATAACACTGTATATTATAACAGAGTGTTTTTCTATATATTCATTTCATTAAAAAATCTTTTTTTATTGATTCTCTAATTAACACTAGCAACCATAAAGACAATCACAAACAAATATAGACATAAATCAAATAGATACTGTATAAACAACTGAACTTAATTTAGCTTGTCCATAGAAATCATTATGCAAGAATACCTGACATGGCACATACCCAAGTAATGGGGCATCTGGAAGATAACTATTGGAAGAGAATAATGATACTAAAAAAGAAATTTTAATCCAAACAGAAATATACCAAATACCTGTAAATTGACATAATATGATCAGGGCCAGGCTTGATTATCTAAATATAGAGCTCTAAATCCATACATAGGCATATTAATAAGAGTTTTATTTTTCAGATGTGCTAATCATTTATAACCCCCTTGGTTAAGGGGGATAAGGGAGGATCAAGCCTTAACTACACAAATACAGCACCAAAAATAACACTACATTCTCAAATAAATCTGTTCATGGGATAAATTAACATATTTATTGAAAAGTGTACATAAAAAGATAATAGTTATTTGTCTTCCACTGGTGATTCTTTCTATGGTTTAGAAAACTGCTGTAATCTGATTTCCAGTGCTTAATTATGTTATGTGAGAAATGCCTCTGAAGAAGTCAACATTAACATTTCCTCTCTTAGCACAGGAGATCTAGACTCTGTTTTCCCTCAACTGAAGCAGATGGAAGAAAACAGTAGTAAATAAAATAATAATTTGGCCTTAATACTTTGAAGAAATTTACTCTTACATTGTTGGTAAAAACAGCATTCATTTATTCATTGAGTAATCTGGCAGTGTGTTTCACTTGGGCCTCTTATTGTTAAGGCTATATTATTATAATATATCATTAAATTGTATGCATTTATTTCTACTTAAAAAATATTTTTACCATTATTCTAGCTTTCTCCAATTTCATATTATTTATGCTAAGAAAGAATACTCATTGGTACAAACCAAAGAATATCAAACGGCAGATTCTAATGTCAAGTCAATCGTAAGGGTAAAGCTTCTAAGACATCAGGCAAATCTCTAATTCCTTTTGAAATCAGATCACTTGTAGATGCTCCACATTTTGCATATCATGCTCTGAGAGTATATTCATGATGCTGGTCTAAATTTCCTCAATTTCTCAAACTTTACCATTTCCTACTGAAGAAATTGCAGCCTGGACTCAGCCTGTTGGGAACCTTTTTTTAAAGTTAGCCTAAGTTCTGTCTGAAAATGGCTTTTAATATCTGTTTTCAGTTTTCACTGCTATAAAATGAGGAGTCCATAATGCTTACTTTACATGGGATGGTGTGAGAACTTTAAAGCATTCCATGTGTGTGAGCTCCACTTCTGCAAACTAATGCACTTTGCAATTGGATGCTTTGTTAAAATGTGAAGGGTTTTGAAATGGGAATTGTGAGTAGTGAAAGATGGGTCCAGTGGATGTTACCAGAATGCAATAGAAAATAAATATGAGAAATTCCTTCAGCAGTCAAGCATGTTTTGGGAGAATGGGAGTTTCCTAGGCTCTGCCTACTGAGTAGCATGACAGCAAGCAGAAAGGCTGGTAAAGTGTGTAAGCAGCCACATTAGTGTTGCCTCTATAAATCTGCCAGCACATAACTACAGGTGTAAGCCTATTGCCTGTCATGCACTTTCACTTTTAATGCTAAGTATGCCAGCAGAATACATGCAAACAAATGGTCAGTTTATGAAACCAAAGCCATTAGAAGTTAGCAAACACTCATCTAACCTGCAAATCAGTATGTAAAAGAAAAAGGAAAAGAAAGAACCAACGGGTTTGCTCAGTATCTTAAAAGGGCTACAAGAACCATATAGAACTCTTATCTACCTGTCTCAATTGTTTGCATGTCTGCATGTATACACTGTGATTAACCAACATAAAACCAATGTACAAATATATATGCTTTGTTCCCTAATGCACATAGCAAAATAGTATTTTCATTTAAATAGATTTGTCTACAGATCAATCCATGCTTAGGAATGCATTAGGGAAGGACTTTTTTTTTTTGTCTTACATTTGCCAAAATTGATCAAAAAGGGTCTCCAAAAGCTTTCAGATTTGGTCATTTGCTGACCCAAGATATGACATCTTTGGGGAATGTAGAAAGACATAAAGAAGGCAATCCCACAGTACTGAAAGAGGTAGTGACACCATCACCAGGGCAGTTGAAGTTTCCTGTCTGTGATAAACTGGGACAAGCTGGAATTTTTCTCTCTCTACTTCAAAATGAATATCTACATATCCTTTTCCTTCTTCTCATGTAGCATGCTTAGTTCTCGGCAAATTCTTAGAATTGCTGATTTTGATCAATCCTTCCCTAACAATATGATAAAATGAAACAAAAATTAAATCAAACATTATAAAGATGGCTTATCATGCAAAACTAACAAAAGAAATAACATTTGGTGTTAACAGTTCAAGCCACTTTAACGGGATAAATCAAAGAATGAGGCAACAACTTTTTTTAAAAAAATCAGGAAACACGGGAGCAATTCTGCTAACATGGTTCTATTGAAGACACGGGCAAATAGCCCACTTGACTTAGTTTTTTCCACAATCCTCTTAAAACTCTACATTCTCAGGCCTCTCAGGGAAAGGAAAAAAAATCTAACTCATAAACAAATCCCTAAACCTAGTATTTGCCATTTTGTAATGACTAATTTCTTTTTTTGGAAAATTTTATTTACATGCTTAAAGTTGAGAAAGTAGGCTAAAAACTGTTTCCCGGACATTCTGCTGTTGCATTAATAAGCCTTGCATAAGTTACACTACTATTTTAAAAAAAGAAGCATCAAGAAAACTGAAAATCAACAGTCAAAATGTTAGTGAGAAAGGATCAAAAAATCAATGATACTATATAAGGGTTCAGTACATACTATAATTCCTTAAAATGTAAAATAGGACTAGGGAAATTAAAAGCTATTGCAGGTTATCATGAAAGGGTCAGAATTTGACTTTTGATCTATATTATGTCCATGGATTTTAGTAAGGTGCATTAAAATTTATTAAAAATGATCTGTAGCATTGTCTTTTAAAAGGCTGATGAGACCTCTGGGACTCAAAGATACTATCATTATCAATTTTATCAGTAACGGTCCAACAGACTTTGTACAACAACCTTTGACAATACATACATAAAGAAAAACAAATACAAATATCTCTGCTTCAGTTTTGCAAAGTGAGTAGACGTAGTTAGTGCTAGTGAAATAGCAAATAGTTTGATTAATTTATCATTATATATATTATATATAGCAACTATTTGCTATAATTACTATTAATTTGCTATAGTTACTATTATAGCAAATAGTTTGATTAATTTAGTCTTCTAGCTTGCTTATAAATTGTTCTCAGATGGACTCTCGTATTTACAGAATTGTTTCTTCTTTAGAATTGTTTAACAAAATTGTTCTCTGATGTTCCCGCCTATAGTTTGTTTGTGAACCATATGTATCAACTCTGTCTTGGTTACTACTTGCCACTGGCTACTTTTGGATGTAATATGGGATTGGTCACATGGATTTCAGAAAGATTCCTCCAAGTTTGCACAATCTTTACTCATGTACTCTCCAGATTTTTCACACTAAGGAGAAATTATTTGAATAAATAACTGTTTGTACGAGTGTTCATGCAGAATAAAATTAAAGAGATCATGAATATTGATAACAACAAATCTGTTTATTTTATTCTAACAATTGCCTGCAATTTTTGTTTTGCTTCACAATATTCATTCAGCTGCAGTAGACAGGAATATGGCACACTCCTTGTGTTGGCAAGACTGCAAGAGTTGACGGAAAGAAGCTTATCTGCCTCTAAAACATTTTAGGACCTTCAGCTAGTTTAAAGCTCAATCCAAGCAGGTGCAGAATGCTTCCTATGAAATACTGAGCACAACACTGTCACTGTCTTTCCTTTGAAGCTATGGGTACTCTGTACCTTCCAGGAGACGCTTCATGGCAATTTGTTTTCTATTAACAAACACATCCTCAGTTGCAAGAACGTTGTCAGAATGTGAATGGCTTGTAAATACTTGTTGAAAGATGTATGCTAACGTGGAGGTTTCCAGGCCCACGGGAGTAGTGCCTTCTTAGCAATATGCAGGATTAGACCCTAGCACCACTCATTTTTGGCCAAGGTTTACAAACACAGAGGCAGTGAATACATCCTCCATGAAGCAGATCAGAGAATTCCTTCACAGCTTTAATCCACAAACAACGCTTTCAGAGGCATTTTGAGGTGGGACGCCAAGATCTGCACAGGAACTCCTCCCAGAATCAAAGGGATTTGGTTATGAGGTGGGAGGGTGTGCTATGGTCTCTGTTTTGTTATTATCAGTATTTCCTGTGATGGCTTAATATAGTTGAGAGAAGCTTATCATCACTTTGTTTAGGATAAGGAAAGAAAAAAGTGATCCATGCACATTAGACATCTCATTGCTGAGAGACAGAAATGGAAAAAAAATTACTATTGAAACTGCTAAGTGGTATATAAAGGTAAACCTGTTTCTAATATTTTTGCATTAATAGAGCATATTCTTCTTCAAACATACCTATTGAACTAATTTAATTTCATTTGTAAAAATGTAGCTCTCCCTGAAATTGTCAGTGATATGATAAAGCTAATTAAGACATGCATGGTGTTAACAGTTTCATTAGAGGAGATAATATTGCACAAGAAAAAATAAGAAATCATTATGATGAATGCCTCAACATTACATTACATGTTAATGAAGTGTAAATGATCTAATTATTTTTGAAAGAATACAGATTCGATTAAACTGTTGGAATTAAATTGGAAAGGACAGCCTATTGTACTTTTTATGTACAGACAAGTTAGCGTTAATTAGGCACAATCTACAGGAACAAATGAGGCACAACCCTCGGTGAACAATCATGTATCCATTGCTCAAGGCAGGTTTCATAAAGAAATATATTAGGGGAAAAATTTTAAGTCAATTAAATACAGTGCTTTAGCAGTGGGAGGGAAAATGAGCAAAATCTCTGTTCCCTCCCCCTACATTTTGAGTATTTGTAATGCAATCACTCTGCCAGTTCTGCTCCATCACTAATTTCATAAATACTAATTTTGCTGATGAGGCATTTTGATTGGTTTGCCATCTACTTTCCACAAATTATTTTCTGGAGGCAGCATGGATTTTTGATGGAGTTCTTTTTCTTTGGGCTCTGCTCTCTGCTCTGACCTAAGGTAAGATAAAAAAAAATGAAGCTAGTAGGCCACGTAGGCGAGGAAGAAGACATTATTCAACCACCATTTGACCTCAACTGTCTATGTCTAAGGGAGGGATAGTTATCATGTGAAATTTAGCAATCTGCAATCTGATTTTTTTTCTCACATGATTGACAGCCATTGGCAAAAAATTTAGGAAAATGTTGACCTCAGCTGTCACTCAGAGCCCAAATCAAACCTAATTTTAGTTTCTTTAAGCTACTTGTAATTTTTTCCCCATTTCAAGAGCCCACTATAGACCCTCACACCACTGCAGACATGGCATTAAAATGGTTTGAGGGAAAAAAAAATCTACTAGGTTAGTTCAATCTAATTCAAGAGTCCTGGAGAATTTAGATACACCAGTAAAGTTCCTGTATATCTGGGTGTTTCATTCCAATGACACTGAGCTTCAAGGTTTTCTAGCCTTGCACAATTACTAAGTGAAGGCACACCAACCTGCTCACTCTTCATCTAGTTAAAACAGAACTGAAAAAAAAAAATGCTGATATTGTTGTCAGTCAACTAACCCCAAAATCCAGTCGACCCCCATAAAGCCTAAGTCTGTAAGGCAGAGCTGAACAAGTCCTTAGTGCATATAAACTAATGCTGCTATATGTATTGTTACCAGTACATCTTATTTGTAGGACACTTGTAGTTTATCTACTGAGACTTCCTCAGTGTGCAGGAAAGAAATTATGGCCCTTCCCATCCTCTTCCCCACGCACTCCCTCTCCTCCCCCCCTTTTTTTTAAATGACCCTTTTTTTCCCCACTTTGACACAAAGTGGATCTTGGTGCCAGAGAAAGCAATGCATGTGATTCTCATCTGCTGTTTTTACTATATAGTCTTTTATATAGATATAAAATTTTTAGTCCTTTAAAGGGTGGGGCCCAAGTCAAAAACCTTGTCATGCATAGGTCTGAACTCACTTCACTAACCTTTGCGCTCACCTTGCTGGGGAAGAAAGCAAAAGTAAGGCTAGTATGTGTGGTACTCATCCATTCCTCCCTCACGCAGTTCCTGGTTTGCCCTCCCAAATATGAAGGTTTGAGGCATGGTAAATACCAGAAACTTCTACTGGTTTGGAAATATTTGGTGGATTTCTCTTCCGTGCCAGCTTTTTTGCTCTGTTGTTGAAGATATCTGCACAGCTTACACAGCATCCTGTGACAAGGAGTTCCACAGCTTTACGAACTACATTTTTTATACTGTCAGATGCATGCGCACACCCATGTACTATAAACTAGCAATTTGTTTGTGTCAAAGGTTATTAAAAATAATTTTACTCCCCAAAAATTATATAACACAAATAGGATGATATGATTAATTACAAAACTATTCAGGAATTTTACTTTTATATAAAAAACCCTATTAAAAAGGAAAAGGAGTTATTATTCTTGTTCCCGATTTTTCAGCTGGATCTCACTGCTGAGAAAGGACCAGGTCCTTCTTCCTTCCATTTCCCAGCTCAGGCTACCAGGAGAGCACTGGACAGCTGCTGAATAGTTGGAGCACATCCACCTATTTTGCCATATTCAAGAATACATGTTTTATGAAAGCAGAGCATCGTGCAGACACAGATGGACCCCTCCCTGGTAGTTGTCTGGATGAGTGACAATGCACACTGATGTGCTGAGAAGTCTTTCTGAACAACTCAGATGCATCTCATGGCTCTGGCTCTGCTTGCTATGTCAAGGCTAGGCTCCTCAACCTGACTGCATAAATAGAGGCAGGACCAACCTTCCTGCAGAGTTAAAATATCATGGGTTATTGCCTTTTTCCATCTGTATTTGGTTATACCATAAAATACTACAGCACCTAAAAGCATAATCATGGATAAAAACTACAGACTGGGTGGCAGAAATCTTTGTTGGAGCCCTCTGTACTAATATATATAATCTGTGCCATAAAATATAAAATATGTTATTTTGCCAGTAGCTTATAAAGACATTGACAATTATTCTCTTGTTACCCCAAGTAGATTCATAGGATAATCAATTTCAGGTAATATTTATTAACCTTGTGTGCTATATATTCACAATTCAGCTTTTTCAAATTTCTTTTGCCCATAATTATTTCTTCTCTCTGTTGTATATAACACAACAAAAAGCTATTCACATGTCATAAAATTTGATATGTAATAGTTAACAACAATATTTTTCTCACTACTCCTACTGAGTCCACCCAAATGCCAAATTATCCCCTGTTACTAATAGCAGAATGCAATAGCACTGCACAATTCAGAGCAGGGATTCACTTCCACAATACAATACCTCAGGAAGGACTAACGACATCAATGCAGTTGGTGGGAAACAAGCCACAAAACAAGGGTCAAATGCTGAGTTCAATGTAAACATCAGGCAATTCAGCCTTCCTCACACCAGTCCTGAGACAACAAAAGGGTCACAGAAGTATGCACAGTGCTAGGAGGTAGATGGATTTTATCCAGTGTTTTCTCTCTACAAGCTATTGTTCAGGATCGCACAGAGCTGAGGAGGTCCCTCTGTACCAGAACTGTATGGTACTGCAGGTGACTACCTGCAACACCTGCCTTTCAGGCAATGGCATCATCCAGTCTCACATGTAGCCATGCAACCATGAAGGTTGATACCAAAAAAAGTTTGACTCTTTGTACCCATTACTCCAACAGAAATCTGTTTCACAGCCTTACTCCTCTGATGGCTATGCCACCTGCTAATTTCTGTTGTAAATGTATTCATAGGTGGGATATGCCCACTGGTTCTGTGTCAACATTGTTCTTAAGCTTAAAGAACTGTTCCCCTGCTAGTGTTTACCTTTCTGATCCATTTACAGAGACAATAATTTCCCTGCTTAGCTTTGGTTTGCCTGGCTAAACATAGTTGGCTCTTACAGTTGCTTTCCATAAGTGGGAATCTCCATTTTCCCAGTGACATGATGATCCTTCCCTGCACATCTTCTAGGCTGAGCTCACTTGTTTCAGACAGGGATGACCACAACTGAACACAGTATTCTTGGCGAAGTCTTGCCGATATAATAATGACGACTTTTAATAATGTTTCTAGAAACACATTTATTAACTTTGATTTTCCACTAATCTTTCTCACATTAATTTTTGGACTTCTGTCTTGTCACTGGGTAGATGCTCCCCAAAATGCTGGGGGAAAAGGGTGAAATTCAAAGAAAAAAGAATGGAGCTACAAAGCACCTGAAATGCATGTTGTGTGGATGTCAGAATCTTAGAATCAACTGATCCTATTGTGCTTTATTAGATGTTAATGTAGACATAGCCTAAGGCATCCAAACTTTAGCAAGGGCTGGGATCTGAGACTGTTTCCCTTTTGATTACTAGTTTCTAGTGTGCTAGTTTCTGTAAAGCGCACCAAGTGTTTACCTAATTCCTGTCCCATCCAACCTCAGATTCTGCCGCGAAGGTCTAGATGGTGTAAATTGCATCACTCCTTTTTATATCTTAGCCTGAGTGATCACTGAGTGCCATCGAGTAGAAGGGAAATACAAAATCTGAGCAGAAGAATAGGATAGTTTATAGTCCAGAGGTTTTGCATTAAGGGAGATAAGTTAAATCCAGTATTACTTTAGCTCTTCCTTCATTTTTAATGGTCCTAATGATTGCAGTTGCTCTTTGGATCCTACGTAAAAAACATTTTCTCTGTAGAATACTATGCAGTGGCATATTTATTACCATAAAAATAGGACTGCAAACAATTTGGAATGGTTTGAAGACAACTTGGAGGCAGTTATGGATAACTTCAACATGGAGTTCTCAAAAAAGTTAGACATTTGACCAAATGCTTCAAGGTGCTGGAAAACATTAGTGCCTAAACCAATGCACTTAAGGAGTGAAAAAGAATGCCTCTCAGACAAAGAAATGCAAATTAGTGTAAGTGCAAATTTGATAGAGGATAGTATAGAGTTTTCTTTGTATGCACCTGATAATCAGCTACAGGTAGAATGAAGGACAAGATGGAGAAATTTTCTATTCTTGTTTAGAAAGACCCAAGTAGAGGTTCTGTAATTTCAACATTGTACTAACGTTGTCAATTTTGCAATTTCAATTTGGTAGATTTTTTTTTTAAACTGTCACTCTAAATATTTAATCCTAACTCTTTTTCTTTTATTGTGTATCATGCTGGCAATGGTAATCAAATTTGTTGTCATAGTCATTTGAAATATAATATGGGCTAACTGACCCAAAATCAGATTGATTTTATTAATCCAATACATTCATTCATTCCCTGGATGAAACATAATATGCTAACTAAGCATTTATTGTATAAATATGGTGCTATATTAACAAATAAAATACTAAAGAAACATTACTCAAAACTAGTCACAATATCAGGGTTCATTCAACAGCTTTTAACAACGTTTTAAAATTTGATACAAATAATTTAGCTAATTAATATAATCCAACTTTTTCAAGTTTTCTGAGGGAGTATCATGTTTCTGGGAGGACAGAAAATAATCTGCAGCTAATTCACACTTGGAACCTTGGTGCCTCAGAAGAATGGTGTTCCAATACATCATAGGAGAAAAGGTATTTTTTAGCTAGGTCACTATTTGTTTATTTCCATGGATAAATTCAGTATTTATCCCCCTATTCCCTGCTCCCCTCCCCCCCACCCCCACCCCAGTACAGCGGAAGTGCACAGTTTGGGACCACACCATACCTTCAACGTTATGCACATGGAAATCAGGAATATAACATTTTACTTTTTACATGTAATACTGTAAAAACAAATCTAGCAACAGTAAGTCAACATTCAGTCAAAAACAGCTATTCAAATGGAGCTGTGGAAAGTCCTATATATTAGTGTCATGCTACTAACAGAAACTTCTGATAATTTAAGGTAAGAAATCAATAACATTCTTTCATACACATGCAGGCAGCTCTACTAGATTTCAAATGAATAATTTGAATCTACTAAATGTAACAGAGAACATATTATTTTTACATCTTCTAGATGTGAATTGTCATCATGCAGTGCAACATTTCTGAAGGGACTGAAACAGTCTAATCTCTCAGTACATTTAGGTTTATTGCCAAATTTGGCCTGTTTAATAGCAATAAAAATTGCAGGACTGGATATACAAGTTTTCACACCTGTTTAAGCAATAATTTGTTGTATGAAATCAGGTCCTGCTAGGAACCCTCATCTTCCTCTATTTTTTAAGATAGTATGATTAATTTAATAAGAGTACTTTGATTGCCAATGTGATTTGAGGCTTCTCCATTTTCTGAGAAGTGTTTTATTAAAAGGAAGATTATCCATACCACAGCCAAAAGCCATGTTTCCTTGAAAAAGCATGAGCTATCTTTAAAGCAGACTTAAAGAACCTACTGAGTAGAATCTGAAGGGATTGCAATAAATATGTATCTTTTGCTTACAAACATTTATACAAGCATCAGTTTTCTTCATCCAGAGTAACTTTTTTGCATCACTTTTTTATTCTAACACTTCCCATTAATGAAACATGGAATCCATAAGCACTACTGAATGTGATAGAGAAGCATCAGCCACTTAATGAATTGTAATGTATTTGATTAAACCATATGAGTAATTTGCATGTAATAGGAAGTAATGACCATCCCATTTGATGTGCATTAGTGTTCCAGTTTCTCCTCACTGCCTCTATTTTCTCTGCAGTCAGAGCACAGCCACATTTTGCAGGAAACCAGCTTGCTTTCCTCCCACATTTGTCAAAAGAATCAAATTCCTGCGGGCCCTTTGCTAGAATGGACAATTTCAGGAGCTATAGTGACAATGAATAAAGAGGTCAAAGTACTTGACTGGATTTATGGTACATTAAGAGACTGCTGCAGCCATGGTGGTGGAATTAGGGCAGCCATTTAACTCAGCTACAGGGACCAAGATCCCAAGGTGAACATTTTGTGGTGAGTTGCAAAGTGTCTACAAAATATCTCTACGATCCACATGCTGTAATCTTTCTCAGCTTGGAGACTTCTAATAGGGTTAGTAGTAAAACTCTAATAAGGTGATGGCCCTATATGGTATGTACCTTGAATCCCTTGAGAGCTTTTTACTTATCTGTAAGACATTCCTGCAAGTTTAATTTTGAAAACCTCCATTGTGGTAATGATTCCCCATGAACTATGATGCTATTATATATACTCTGTAAGCTTTTAATATAGCAGTCTCCACCTAAATAGATTTTCTCAATGGAAAACAGATTTATTTTTAACTTTATGACTTCTTATACTGTAATTTGATAACTATAATGCCAATAGGTTAATCATATTGATGAAGTACCCAGAGAGACTGTATTTAACACTGCTTACCCTGTGGAAAAGTAACCTGATTTACTGGAAACCTTTTCACCTTTAGTGGCAGGGGAATAACTGCTAGTTTGGCCCTGTGTTCAAACATATAATTCTGTAGGCTGGCATGTAACCCAAAGGCAATATTACCACTGAAGGATTGATCTGAATTAACAAGCTTTAAAAAGGGGGAGGGGAGAGAGAAGACAGAGAGAGAAAGGGGGGAGGGACAAAGAGAGAGTTCTGCCACAGCCTGGTACATACTTGGTATCTTTCTCTCTATATAAAGTTCACTTTCAGATTGTTGTTCGGGCAAATTATTTCTTTTATGTAATCAAGATAATTGTTAGTTCCTTTGTAAGTTTTCTGAAGTCACATGGTGGATATTAGCAGAGATTTTTTTTAAAGACCTGCACAAAATGAATGAAATCTTACTCAGTTCATATATGTAGACTAACAAACAATTTCCTTAAGGAAAGTAAAGGATCACTAGTAAACTTTTTCTGAAACATACAGCTGCAAGCAATTTGTTCTATACTTGTGCCATGTATCTGGAGATTTTGCAGAGGTCAAACAGAATGCAAAGATAGCCTTCATTGCATCAGTCCACCGTCTCTCTATGAATGTACTCCCTTGCAGCAAAAGTCATCCTAAAGTCAGTGCTGCTCTTCCCATGCTCCACAAAATACATGATTACAGGAGCTAGAATACCAGCAAAATACCAGTCATTAGACTATAGGATTACCAGTGACTGAAAAGGTTGTTATGGAGTGTCTGCCTCCTGGAAGGAAATCATACCTCAAAATAAATTTAGTCTTCATTACCTAACACACTTTCTCTGGGAGATGGGCTACCCTTGTAATACAGCATATACCACTCAATTTTCAGGCACCAGCAAAATACTTGCTCTGTCAAATAATACTAAACAACCTGGAGTGAAATCATGAGTATCCCTGAGACAAAGAAGCAAATTACTTTTCCTAATAAGGCACTTAATTACTCTAAAAATTGTTCTTAAACTGTTTTCGTATCTCATATCTGTCTTCTGCTGAGAAAATGAAAATCAACACAAATATTCTTAAGAGAGCAGACAACACAGAAATTCCTGTTCAGGGGTGTAGCAGACATCTCCTATTTTGTAGGACACATCACCCGGTGATGGTGGGAATGTAGGTAGTGCAATATCTGGAGTACATACATGTGGCAAGTGACACTGCTGGTTACTCAGCATTGCAGTGCTGAGGTGTGGTCCAAGATCCTCGGAAGTAATTAATAATATATATGCGTTGTACCATGCTGAACTCTACTTACCACAAATTGTAATGTTTTAGTCTGAGGTTTACTAAGGATTCAGAGGAAGGCAACCTGGACTGGAGAGTGGTAGGAATATAAGTAGTTAACTTTCTTAAGCAGGTAAGCAAGCAACGGTTTATAGTGCTGACGGATGGCTAAATGCCATAGCACCACTCTTGATTTATTTGCTTCTCTTATGCAGCCTTGAATTTCAGAGGGAGTCAAGGGGCTTAATTTAGCTAAAGGAAGAGCACATTTGGGACTTCGGCAGCTCAGTTGTTTCCTGTCTGCAAAAAAAGGCAGAGGAGCTGTGGGGGGCAGCATTGTCAAGTGCACCCACCAGTGCTATCAGTGCAATTTTGATTTCAGCATAATTGAAAGAAGACAATTATGACTCATTCAGTTAAATATAAGATATGGAAAGGGCAACATAAATATGTGGAAATAATAATGGTGTTTTCAGTTTCAGATGAAAGAAGAGAGCTGATCTATTGCCAATCCTTATGATAAGAATCATAAATTTTGCAATACTTGACATTCCTTCATTAGTCTCAGTTACGGAAGTAATGCAGAAACACAGGAGAAGTTCTATTTTGTTTCATCTGTAGCAGCTTTGCAGATTTATTATGGAAATGCACTTGGAAAATATGAGCCCCACAGAAGGCAAATAATAAAAGAAACAAGGAAATGTATTCATTTTCCAAGTTTTATTATTTTTACTTCAGCCTCAGAATTTTGAAAGGCCTTGTTAATATTTGGGTGTAGGCAGACATTCTGTAGATAAAGAAAACAAGACACAGGTAGATGTAACACCACTCAAACCAAAAATGATTTTTGAATATGACAAAGCATGTGAGGTATGTCATGTATTTGCTGTCCACTGTAGCAAACACTATATTTTAGTGGAAAAAACACCATTGCCTCAAAGAGTTTACCATCTAACTATGTAACAAGAACCTAATACGGTGGATGTAACCAAAATGGTGGGAGGAGAAGCACAAAGTAATACTGAGGTAGTCATGGACAGCATAAGCAACTATGGTCCAGCATGTCTGTCAGGCACTTAATTCTTAGGGTGTTGGAATTTTACTTTGAGTTACATCAGCTTTGTTTTTATCACAGTCCCTCTTTCCTAAATCCCGTTGGATTATTCAGTAAAAAACTGCAATACTAGCTGTATTTTAGGGGAAATAAATGTGGATATATGTAAAATATGTTTGGGAATGGATTTTCATACCTCTAGCTCGCACTAAGTTGAGCCCTTCAACAGAAGCTAATTTAGAGAAGTGAGGGCTATGCATGTCTAGTGGTGCCCTCAACATGCACCTATACCTAATAATTAGTAGTAACAAAGAACAGCATGTTACTTGCATAATGGATTAAGGCTTTATTTTTCTAAACTAGTCTAAAATCCACAAATTTTCTTTTTTCTTATGAATAATTTGATAGGGTAAAATTCAATATAGATTTCTGATGATTCTGAACATGATTCAGTTTTCACTTGGTGGCAGACAGGCACTGATTGTTTAATGCCTTTGCTAGTTGGTCTACAATTGCCTTCTTGAAACTCCTAGTATTGGCTCTGTTATTTGCCCATATCAGGGCCCAAGTCGCAGAGAACTTTAGGGCAAACAGTGCACCCCAAGGGCAAGTGAGGACAGTACCAGAGAGGAGATATCACCTTGTTTAGATGCCTCAGGCTGAACCTGAGTTTCTTTTCCAATATTTGGATTCAGTGGCATGGTTTTAGCCAGCAGCCCCTGCCCAGTCCAAAAGGCTGCCCTATTCTGCCTCTCAGTGGGAACAGGCATATTCAGTCTGCAAGGCTGAAGATTAATTTTGTTCTCTCCTGAGAGGATTTTCTGATGAGGAAGCATAGGGTTTTTGCATTTGTCTGAGTTTTTCTTAAAAATGTAGTAACATCTGAGAAACAGGTTCAAAAAGGACCTGTGTTAGATAGGGAATATAATTTCTGAAGTGATGTTATTTTTAAAGATCCTCAGCTGGAAAAGGTGGACTGGTAATTGCAAAGCTGAAGGAGGGCAGAATAAAATCTGTTTTAGGATGAAAGGACACAAATCTCCAGAGTCACTGGTTTTTAGAAATCTCTAGAGTCATCATCTATGTCTGGTTCAAAGGAAGCTGGTAAGTATAAGCTTTTGCTACTCTTAGAGTATACGTGGGCAGGCAGGTCTGCACTTTACTGTCACTATCCGTGATTCTCTAGAATCTCCCCTCTAGAAAGGAGGCTTACAGTGAAAACATTGTAGGCAAAACTTGAGGTTTTATTGCTCATGTAATTAATAACTGTTCATGGAAACATAAAAACACAGAAACATATGACACAGAATTACTGGTAATACACTTTAAGATGTATTTTAAGAAGTGTTTAATTCACTGTTTGTCTAGTACTTGTGAAAGTGGAAAATTTTTGAAAAAAGGAGGAAATGTGCTGTGTTAAATTGGTCCATCCCTGCTGTGCTGATAGATACCTTGTTTTGATATTGATTGTAGTAGTTGTGGCTCTTGACTAGGGCTTGCCAAACCATTTACAGTGAAATTAAAAATCCTGAAAAATGCAAGCACTTTGGATCCCATTTCAACTTTATGAAAATAGTCTTATTTCACAAATGAGTGAAATTTACCTTTTAACCTTCAAAGGTTAATTTACCTTTTAACCTTCAAAATTAATACCAAAACCCAACTAGAAACAAGCTTAGTGACACTCGCAGGTCCCAGTACTGTTGCAGATGGATACTTTGCAGTGTGAGATATTTGGTGTTCTTAAAGTTCATTTAAATTCCAAATATTTTAACAGCTAATGCTATGATTTAAAAGTCCTAGTGTTTAAGTACCAATTAATTCAAAATAAGGTTTGTTAAATTAAATCTGAGACAATGCCAACTATATTCCATATTATTTCATACTACTGTATATTCCATAGTATTCCATAGATGCTATTGTCTTCTGGATAGCAGGCAAGTCTGCTTTCTTCAGTTGCCTACTATATATGACATACGGCCTGTTTACTTGCAGTGCAGGTATGTGGTAGGGATACCGATCATTTGGGAAAGCCGCAAGTTTCAGGAAGATGGGAAACCCTGTGACCTGGGGTTAAGTCAAGAGTACTGAAAGTGAAGAAGAGACAGTAGAAGACATAATGCCACATCAAAATTTGTTTGTCAATGGTGGTCACTTTGCAGAAAGGCCCAGTGCTAAGGATTGCTTTGGAAAATTCCAAGGGTTTGCTGAAAAGCATCTACCAGTGGGGGACACAAAAGGAAAAAGGAGAAGGAGGAACTGTTCCCTGTGGAGAAGGTATAGAGCCACTGCAGAACAGCAGATGCAAAGATCATGATGCAATTAATCTGAAACAAATGTGCTAGTGTAACCCAATCCTGAAGTGTAACTGAAGGAAGAAGAGGTTGCAACTGTCTCTGAATAAATGTCGTCCCATACTGCTGCCCTATATGTTTTGATTTCAACCAAATCATCTTCCTTTCATAAGATGTGCATAGACAGTTATAGACAGTGCCCAGATGGCATCATGGTGAACACTCATGTTGTTTGCTGGACCTGGCTGAAATCCTCATGCTACATTTTATATGTTTGAATAACTGAATTCAGTATAATTAATTTTGGAAAGTATTTCAGGTATTATATAGCACTTGATAGTATAAAATGAAAAGCAGAACACAGCAAATCCCGGCCTCAATGCACTTTTAATTTCCTTGTTGGCTTATGGAGAGGAAACCCCACTTAATGCCATGGCTGCTGTCCTGTCAGATGGTGTTTCATTACAGTCCCCACAGGCTGAGGTATACCAGCAATGATGCTGAAATCCTCTTGGCAACTTGGGGTGAAGGGCAGGAGTGTTTTATCATATCACCTTTGTCAACTGGAGGCACTTTATTCTCACTAATAATAAAGGTACAGAAGGCAACACTAACATTTAGTCAGGCAGCATACTACACAGGTACAACAGCCATCCATCTTGATGTTTGGCATAGAGAATGCTCATGTAAAAAAGAGACCCACTAAACACAAGCATATTCATGTTTCAATCTTTGTTCAATAATGGTTTTATTTTACTTATTATGAGTCACAGATGGCTCTTCAAAGGACTGTTGCTATTACCTGTAAACCTCTAGAACACATTTCTCAGGGAAAATATTTACTGATGGCTCTTTTATCAGGAATGTCACTAGAATAAAATAATTTTCCACCACATGAGTTGGCTAAAATACAGGCATTGTGACAGAAGCCAATAATTCAATGTAAGATATTGATGGTCACACACGCCGCTTTCCATTTTGAAAAGCAGCATCATTCTGTGAGGTGCGTGAACAGCCCATTCATCATTTGTAGCACATTAGGAATCCCTGCTATGTCACAGAATCTCTTTTTGATGTGCTATCACTGTTGTTGGCTACATGGCAAATTACTATATTTAGTGTACTGCCTAACCAAAGCAGCTGTTGCTGGTGTGAAAATCGGGATGTTATTTCCTCCTCAATCCCTGCTAGGCTACAGCTAAACGTTTGGACAGCACAAGTGACAGGACAAACAACTGCCCTGCATAACAGCACAGAACATGAACACCAAGTCATATAAGGACCCACATGATGTGCTCCACAAGTTAACACACACTTAATTGCCTTTTAATTTCCTACTGAGTTTTCAGGTGTATCCAACAGTGCCACTTGCAGCATCTTATGAAGGCTTCTGGCCACTCTGGAAGAGACAACTATGCTTATGAGCATACCACTTTTATTCTGGTATTGCCTTTACATCTCTCTTACTCCTTTTTGCTAACCATGGCTCCAGCTATCTGCTGCTGTATTTGATTTGTGTTCTGGCATCTTCTCACTGAACTGCAATAATCAATTTTTCTCACTTAAAAGAAGTGGCTACTTACTTATCTAACATACTTAAATATACTCATTCTAAAGGGAAGCATCTGTTCTGATTCAGGCACAATGGTTCTGATTTATCAAGAGCTGTTCAGCTCTCCTTACCTTTATGTTTTTATAAGGACATACATTAATCCAGTTCCTCTTCTCTCCTCATGCCATACTCTTTCCAACTGCTCAGCAGGTACAACCTGAGCTTCTGCCGCTCTTTTGGTCTGGCTGTTCTTGCGGTTCACCAAACAAGCAGTATCTCTCTGCCAAGCACTGCAAGGATGTGCTGCTGCAGGAAAAAGCCAGCTCAGCATGGTGGAAAACTGTGGCCATGAGACACCAACAAGGGAAGAGGCCCTAATCTTATTATACATACTTTACATGGATGTGTATAACTAATGAACTGACATGTGTTTAGATATGGCAGAGCTTCCTCCTTTTCCCTGTCTCAACATGTTTCTTATATTTACCTTTATTAGAACTGGTTGATATATTTTACAGTGGCCTGTTTCCATTTCAGAAAAGATGAGAGTTTCATCAAAGACTTATTTTTGGGTAGGTTACCTAACTCTCTTCCTGAAGGTGCTATGAATAGCTTTGTGGAATATTAAGAACTGAATCAAAGATGTATTTAATTAAAAAATCTCCTATGAAAATTTTCAGTAAATGTCTTGAATTAAGGTATTTGAGGAAACACATTTCTTCATTCAACCCTAATACAAACATCTTGG
The DNA here is from genome assembly GCF_035582795.1 of Mycteria americana. Lineage (NCBI taxonomy): Eukaryota > Metazoa > Chordata > Aves > Ciconiiformes > Ciconiidae > Mycteria > Mycteria americana. Next base: position 60,956,057 of record NC_134366.1, read on the forward strand.
TTTTTATCTGTTATCCGTCTGTTCTTTTCTGCTGGTGGTAAAGGAAAAAAAAAATTTATAGTGACTTTAAAATGTAGATTCCTCTTTATCTGCTGAGTACTTCAGCTCATTAAATTCTCAGAGGGATAAAGTTAGAAACATATTTTCATTTTAATGTTTCTCTTTCTGTAATTGTTTCATTTTGAAAAACTGTGGCAGCCTATGGTATTCAAACTCTAAGTCTCACAGGAGAATCCTACAGTTTCTTCCCTGGATGAAGATATGCAGTGCTAGATTATGCAGTTATTAAGTCCAGTATGAAGAACCTGGTCCAGTGAACTTGTGTGTTACAAGCTGGGATATATTTCAAATGGAGTTCTGCTGAAAATTGTACTATGGAGCCCTTTCACCCACATAAAGTGACAGACTATCCATGAATATCACTTACTTTCTTAAAACTTTCTAGGACAACAGAAATGAGAAGATAAATCTTAAGTCACTGCAGCACTTATTTATTTACTACTTTTGCATTTAAGTAATAGAAATGAGAAGGATGAAGGTAACATAGTCCTGATGCGCTGCAGTGAGAACCCTCCTGTCCAACCGAAGTAATCTAGAAGTCAAAGAGGCTTGGCACTTGATTAAATTGGACCTCGAGTGAGAAGGGCACCAAAGAATCTGTGATTCTGTGAAATTACTACTTCATCATCACTGACTCCCCAGAGGGTTATATTATGGTACGTGTAAGGCATGGCTGGTTGCTTCTGTTAGTCAACAGTCAAGGAACATACGTATTCTGAGGCACAGTTTGCAACCTATTAGCAAGTTTCCAATCTATTGGCAAGGCATAGGGATAGGCAAGATCTTTCTTTATCTGGGAGAGAAAAAAACCAGATATTTGAGGACTTCACTATTTTCCTTTTACAGCATAATTAACCTGTGTCTGTTAGCTCACAAGACACAGAGCTAAATAGAAAGACCACAATACAGGTATTCAGCCACTGAGGGCATGGCAACTTCAGAGTTACTTCATTTATGCAGTGCTCTTCACACTGAGGCATGGGTTTTCACCATGTTTGTTTTCTTTCCCACCTATAGTGGCACCAAATGAACATGTGAAAGACTGCACAAAGTTGAAGCAGACTATCTGGCAGGCTATGCCTTTTCTCCAGCAGTGCTGTGACCTTGACAATGCTTTGGGGTGGTGCTCTAGATTTTTTTTTTAAAGGGTAATGATACTTCTAAATGAGAAAGGGTACGAATTGTAACCTTCATGCAAGTAAAGTATTCTCTGGGTTTAGAAGACAACATGCAGTAATTCAAATCAAGGTGGGAGATGAAAAGGCTCAAATATACTTGTTCAAATACTTGTGTTTCTTCCTCTCACAGTTTATCTCCCTTTTCCCAGCCAGTGCTATGACCCAGAGTGGCAGCGTGGGGGAAAGGAGGGAAAGAGCAGAAGATACATGAAAGTATCTGATTGGCCATGGATTAGCAATACTTTTTTTTTTCCCCCTCAAAGGGAGACAAGAAAACATTAAAAATTATGCCATATTCTGACACAACAGATACCAGCTGTTTGGAAGAAGACATGAAAAGACACAAAAAAGTGGTGATGCATCTACCTCCTTTAGTTTTATTTTTCAAGCATTGCATTCCTTATTTTAGTGGAGGAACTAATTTTTAACCCCAAATCTCCTACACAGCTTTCTTTCCCTTGATTCCTCAGTCTTCCAAATGCACATTTTATTTCATTAGGCAAACTTTATTTTCATTAGAACATATACAGAAAGTAACAGTGTATGGAGGTACTATTTTAATCCTGAGGGCAGTTCTGCCATGTTATTTCTTCAGTGCTTATTTGCCTGACTGTAATGTCATGCTAATATGGCTACCTGGTATGCTATGGCTGCCTTAAGTTCAGAAGCTTGCTTTGTTTCTCTCTCAAGCATTCTCATTTTAGGATGCAACAGTTCTGCTTTTTCTCCCTCTTTTATCCTTCTTGTGGAAAACAGAGATAGCACTTTATTACCTCACTGTTTTCTTGTGGGGAAAATATATCAAAGATTGTAGGATACCTGTTGTAGGATTGTAGGATACCTTCAGCCTATAAGGATACCCAAAGTAGGTAAGCTCACAGTGCAGCAAAATTACAGTTCATACTGTTCCATTTGCATGGATTCAAAATTATAAGTTACACTACCCTGTTTGCATGGATTGAACAACATTCAATCATGGATTTGCTGTTGTACAACAGGGAAAAAGAGAGTTGTTTACACTGCCAGCCATCCCCTTGAAAGCAACATGCAATGGGGAGAAAAGGGTTTCTACAGCTGTGACTGTGGAAGCACAGCCCTACCCAGGTCATAATGTTGCCAACACTCACATTCCCTTAAAATGCAGAGATATCGCCAATGGGCTTTTTTGCCTATTCTGTTTCTACCTCTCTTACATTTTCCTAAATTTTAATTATCCCATGAGTAAAGTCAGATTTGACAACTGAACAAACAAGGAAACTTCTGACCTGTGAATTTATTCCTCTTTCCAAAAAGGCAACATTGCTGGGCAACTAGACTTGTATGCACAGTAGGACTTAAGTAACATTGATATTCTGACTTCTGTTAATGAATTTTGCAGCTTTTGCTCTAAGATTTCTTTGGGAAAGGAAGGAGCTTCCCTGTTCCCATGAAAGCAATGCATCCCCACATCAAAGTTATTCAAGTCTTTATTTTTGTAACAGTACGTGTATGACAAATCCATTGGCATGATAATATTATGGTAGATGAAACATGATATAAGATAATAATAATAGTTTTGAAAATCTTCACATATATGCGGCATGCCAACAGTACTACTGTTACTGGGTGTGTGGGAAGTGTCTGTATGTATGCTATCAAAATTTTCTAGCTCCTGAATCTGCAATACCGAGACTCAAAGCACCAATTCAGAAAGTTCTGGCAAACAGTAAATAGAAGAGCAGTAAAATAAATATAGAACTGTGCCGAAGCTGTGTGTGATGAACAGCACTACAGTAATGTATTGGTTACACTGTAATGGCAACAGTCCTGCTGTAAGGTCATGTGATAAAAGAATTTCACTTCCAGAAAGTCAGTGTGGTTGACAAGACATGTGGTAAAGGTTCAAGCTGCCCTCCCAGATCACTTCTAGTGGGAATTTTAAAAGGGTTATTGGGTTGTCTTTCTTCTGTCTGTTTTCTCAATTTTCTTTACCCTATTTGCTCTCTCCTATCCAGAAATTATCATTTTAAAGAAGGGAAAGAAAGAAGTTTTCAAACAAGAGCTAAAGAAAACCTCCCACTTTTGCAAAGGCTAAAGGTAGAGCTTTGGCTGATGGGACTGAAGTGATGCTAGCAAGAAGTGGGAAATCCTTAAAAACAGCTCTAATGCAGACCAGGCTGCTGTGCCTGGTTCAACCCTGCACACCATTGTTTATTTTGACTCCTTAAATGCTTATCCTTTTTTCAAGCAAACGGGTCTGGTTGAATTTTCTCAAGAAATGCTTCATACA